>NW_015657969.1:226811-250332 GCF_001515625.1 Sinocyclocheilus rhinocerous | reverse complement strand
TTGATCTGCCAGTCGCGGGTCTTTCATGCCGAGAACTCTGCTCATATTTTATGCATAATGATGCATTTAAAAGTTAATGACCAAACGGATGTTTATAAAAGTTTACATTGCTGTTGCAGATGAAATATACAAATAACAATAAATACTTTTTTTTTTTTACCAGGTTAAATGTTGATTATTAGTAACTCAAACCCCTTTTTCTAAGCCTCTCTACCGTCGGTCGCGCACATCCGCCATGTTTTATAGTTTTTCTAACGCGTTTTATTCGTGTTTGTAGTTCTGGACCGAATCCTTCGCCAAAGCGCAATGGATTGTGGGCAATTTTAGCCATTAGAGCAGGGGTGGGCAAACGTGGCCCTTCCAGGCTACTTTCCTTCAGAGTTTAGCTCCAACCCTAATCAAACACACCTGAACCAGCTAATCATTGTCTTCAAGACTACTAGAAGGCTACAGGCAGGTGAGTTTTATCAGGGTTGGATCAAATCTCTGCAGGAAAGTGGCCTGGAAGGGCCAAGTTTGCCCATCACTGCATTAGAGTGTGCATGGATCCACACTTCAAAAATCGACCTGAAATAGTAGACCATCCGGGGACTTTTGGCATACTCTTTTCAACATTCTATACTTTGGGACACACTTTTTCTAATCTCACATACTATTTAGAATGGATAGTATGAACATTAGCGGTGCGTTCCAAACGGGATATATCGCCCTTCGGAGTGAAAACAATCATGGCCGCCATATTGAAGGGTCGTTCCAAACCGAAGTGTTCAAAACTGGCCACTTCAAAGGGCCCTTCGGAATGAAGGATTTCGAAGGGTACAACTGATGGACACTTCGGGCTCCCATGATCCTTTGCGCAGATTCTTTGCATGATGACGGCGCCTCCGTGTGGGCACGTGATGCTGATAACGCAGAAGGGCACTTCAATAAACAGTTGTTTGGTCCCCTACACCCTTTATCCCTTCGAAGCTCTCACTCCGCAGGGTAAACCCTCTGAAGGGATTAGGGCATAGGGATGAGCCCTTCCGAATGGAACGCAGGGTGAGATGCAGGGTTGATCTTGAACAGGTCACATGTCAGCACTCGGAAGTTTCCAATCAACGTCATCATAGGCTGATTAACATTCATGCGCTGAGACCAGTGTGAGGAATATTTAAGGTAATTTTTTGAGACTCTTTGCCAGTATACTGACCGATAATGATCGCAATAGAAACCTCCTCACCTCCTCAGATGAACTCGATTTCTGTGACACACTAATTTAGCCTAAATTTATATCAACTGAAAACGTTTAAGAACCGTGAATTCAGAACAAAATACATACATATTTATTCATACTAACATTTATTTTACCTGGAAAAAAAGTTTTGTAAATAGTTGAGTGATTTTATTTTCGGATGCACCTGATCAAAAAAAGTGTTTTGATATATTTTCTGTATTTTTGTCCTAACCAATTTTAACCTATATGATGAGCTTTCTCACAAAGAGAATATACGAAAACATACATGCCACATAACAATGATTTAATCACAGAGGTAGACTTTTTTACATGCACTATTAAATCACGTTGAATGATCACAGATAATGAGCCTAATCACTAACAGTGTTTAATATTTGTGTCGCTTGTTGTGATGCATTTTTGCACGTGCGTTATGTCCTTAATTTGCAGCTTTCTAGTCCTCTGAAGACTCTTGGTTGCACATGATCAAGTTGGTCAAAGCAGGTATTTGTTTCATGGTAACGTTCTATAAATGTATATGCCTTTTCATAGCTTGCATGGTGGATGCTGTGCTCATTGCAGCCTCACACGCATCTTCCCTGTTTCTCTGCAGATACATGGACTGAAAAGAATAGAAGGATGGTTTGTTTTTGTGTAAGGAGCTGGTCCGGTGCATGCCTGTCTTTGGCCGTGAGGTCATCCTTCCATCTCTTGGTGCAGCACTATGATTGTGGCATTGAACTCTGGCTCGTTTCAAAATGATCTCCTCACATCTGTGCTTCTCAAAGTGCATGTGGCTGCCCAAAGAACTGATATGTAAGTTGTATAATAAATAGGTGGATTTTGCAAGACAGCATGAATGTTTTGAAACCTTCAAGCCTGGTCTCAGTAAGGGGCTTGGAAAGTTTGCGGAAAAATGTTTTCCATTCTTTTTCCTGTTGTTCTGGGGGCTTTGTGGCGCATATAAGGGACTTTGCAGGGCCACAGCATGCAGTGGACTAGGATAGCGATACACTTTCATGCCCTGTTGACCTGGAAGATCAGAACGGTAAGTGGGTTGCAAGACAACTTTGGGTTGAAGTATGTCTGAAACATCTGGCCAGTGCGAGTCTGGATATAGATTCGCCACAGATCGGAAACCATCTTCAGGAATCGTCTCATCTGAGAAATGGGATTGAACTCCTCTATGCTCTTGCAATAAAATGGGTCGGCTCCTCTGAGTTTCCTCGCCCATGAAATATTGTCCCTCTCCGAGAGAGTTCTTATATTTTAAGGAGACCAAAGAGGTGGAGAGAGAGCTGATGGTATCGTCACAGTCAGAGGGGGCAAAAACATCCCCAAAGTCGCTGTCGCAAAAACCTGAGCTTGCCCTTGACTGACTTTCCATGTGCGAGTGAAGTTGTTGGTCATGCCAGCTTCTTTCTGTCAGGCAATGATGATGAAGCAGGTCTTCAGATGAATGACTAGAACATGACCAAAGTCCTCTGGATTTTCTAGCCTCGTGAACAGCCTCTTCAGAAAAACTGCGCCTGAGCTTTAGTCTGAACGAGTCTTTATCCACCCAGTAATGATGCTGTCCTTGCTGGATATTTGTTGATGTTGAATCTTCAGGATCTACTTTGGTTTTTCCTAGGGCAGTCTCCACCATTACTTTGTGTTTGACTCTCAGGACCTCCAACTCCAGGAGCCCTGCCAAAGTAGCACGAAATCGCTGTCTAATACGTTTCCTCCCAGTGCTGGTCCATGGTATCGCTTCAGTCTCTTCTCTGTGCAGAGCATTAGATAACATCCTGGTAACAGGCTGAAGGCTCTAACCTCAGGCTGCCTTTCAAAGTGAAGGACTTTATAGCGAAGTCACCCATATCAATGCAAATGCATTTAATTCTAGACGTTTCTATTGCTCTACCTGTCTATTGATAAGATTTTCACTAACCTTTGACCTTAGGTGAAGAACATGTTAAAGATAAAACTTAATGCTATCGATGTGAGATTAAACTTCAAAAGTTAACGACGTTAAGATTTGGGAGATCAATATCACTGCCAGGGATAGCTGTGGCTCAATGTGAGCATGAAAGCATTTCAGGTACCCATAGTTTAAAATAGTTTTAAAATCAAACTTTATTTAATATTTAAGGCAAGGCACCACAGATGAAAATGGAAAAAAATTTAAGATTAATTAATAATAATTAAAGAATCATATATGAACAACCCCTCTGAAAAAATATTAAAAAACAAGAATCGGTTGGAAAAAGGATCACCCCCTTGTGTCAGTATTTTGAACCACCTTTTGCTTTATTTACAGGCTTTAGTCTGTTGGGATATGTCTCTACTAACTTTGCACATCTAGACTTTGCAATATTTGCCCACTCTTCTTTGCAGAACTGCTCAAGTTTAGTTAAATTTGATGGGGACCATTTGTAGACTGCAGTCTTCAAGTCATTCCACAGATTTTGTGGGGGTGATTCTTTTCTAAAACCACTGTATGCATATATTATTATTATTATTATTATTGTATATATATTATATATCAAAAACAACATACTGATCGGTAAAAAAAAAAAAAAAGTGTTGCATATGTAACATATAATGGGCTTACTGGACATATTCACTTTATTTTATAACAAACCAGCCTGTTGTCTTTGTTTTATATTTTTCTTCAACTGAAAGTTCAACCAATAACATTTGAATATGGCCTCTATAATCCTATTCTTAAAGATTAAAGTAGTTAGTTATTGCACCATTTCCTGATGCTATAAAAAAAAAAAAAAGTAACAAATGAGCTCTGTATTCTTTAACTTCTAATAGTGTCTTCAGGAATTATTAAATGCTTTTAATAAAAAGATCTTAAATGTTTGATCATAACATTTACACAAAATTTCTAAAAAATCTTAACATTCATGACATTAAAAATATAAGGTACCATTTGAAAAAAAAAACTAAAATATACCTATGTTAATCTTCATAGCTGAGAAAGCAACTGCCTCATTTAATATTGCAAATACAGTTGCATTGTTACTACTGTAATGATTAACAGGTTGTTTCATCACTGCAAAATAATCTCTCTTAGACACCACTGGCAGCAACATGTTTGTTAATGAATCTTATTTAACTCTCTTACCCTTGTTCCATCTTGATTATAAATCAACCCCATTACAAAGCATTTACTATCATTGAAAACATGACACTTAATTTCTGTGTGTATCTTTTTATTTACAAGCACATATCAAAATGTGTAGTCCTGCATTTGAAGATGTGACCACTTCTGCAGGACCCTGATACACCCATTCATTCATCATCAGATTCTTCATCTTGGCTGATCTGGAAGTAGCGCAGCTCATAGCTTTCCTTATCCGACGCCACCACCCTCAGCCAGTCTCGCAGGTTGTTCTTCTTCAGGTACTTCTTTGTGAGGTACTTAAGATACCTGAGGAACATGGGGTTTTTAGTAAAGACACAAAGCCTATAAAAAGAACACTAATAATAAACAGCAGCCTGCTGATGAAACAAATCTCACCTTTTAGAGAAGTGCTTCTCTGATGTGACGCTGATTTTGTTCTTCTGACGCACAATTTGCACTACATTTCCCAAGTTGCCTGTTTTGCCATTAACCTTCACCTTCTCTTTCAGAAAGGTTTCCTGTTAGTAATAAAACAGCATGACCACTAGGGAAGAGAACCCTAGGCATTTAACTAGGGAAGAGAGCCCTAGTTATGGCACAGTGTTAGGGATGTGACTACCTGAACATAAAATGCAGAGTTAAAGGATACTTTATTTTTAAAAAACGAACATGTTTTTGGATCAGAAATTAATAGATTTAAAGGAACTTAAATTTAATGTATAGATATTTCTGACAAGAACAAATAAAACATTCATTTGATTTCTAGCCAATGCAAACAGATTTTTTATTTCAGTACAGAAATGTTCATGATTTTATACCACGTCTGGAAATGAAATTCTCATAACATTTTCAGGCTTTCCATGCCCACAAGAACCCTGACCATGAATAGAAGCCATGTGTTTCTATAATCAAATATAGTTTTTTTATACAACTTACAAAGTTGGCAGAGTCAAGGATCCCATCCTCCACTGGGTGAGTACAATCCAGGGTGAATTTCCAGGAAGCACCCTTTTTATTCCTTTTCACAACAGTCTGCCTTTTCTAAAGAAACAAATATATATATATATATATATATATATATATATATACATAAATACTAAATTAAGCATCTGCTTGTTCAGAGTAATACTTCACTCATACTTTGTATATCCTTATAAACTCATTACTCTTATAAAAACAAATGACCACAAAATGAAACGCACTACTGTAATACTCTCTCTCATAACGATAACCAAATAATGATAATGATAACCAATTGTAATGAGTCAACTTGAATGGTTCGGTCATGCTAAAATGCTCATCCACGTGTCTCCCAGCAGTAAGTCAAACTAATTAGATAATATATTATTCCATTTGCAAAAACTATCTCTAGGTAACGTAGTACATATAAACGTAATATGTCTGATATTTTAATCACACAAAACAAAAACTAAAATGCATTTAACCATAAAGACCGTTCTCCGGGCGACACATACCGGTGCCATCTTGACGAGGTTGGCGTAAAAGAGGAAGTGGCGTATGTCCGCGCAAGAGTTCACAAAATGTTCTCGCATTTGATTGGCTGCCGGTTAGGGAGGATTCCTGAGGACTTTTTGGTCCGATTTGTGAATGAATCGTTCTTTTGAATGAGTCGGATCTTTTGAATTAATCAGTTGAACGCAACATAACCGATCTGAACAATTCGTACTGAAGATTTGACTGACGGGGCGAAAAGTAAGTTACTTTAATAACTAAATAGCAGAACGTTACAATAAAACGGTTTAATTTGGACCTTGAGTCTGTAATAAAGATTGATCATTGATCAAAACGCATTGGAAATTTGATTGTTACATTTTATCAAAACATACGAAACGGAGAATTTTCTGTCACGAGATTAAAATGAATTTGTTTAATGTCAATACAAATTATATTTCATTTATAAATGGATTTATGTTTCAGAATCAGAGCTGCAGAAACTAAACGCCCCAATTAATAATGTTTTAAATACTTTTAACAACAAAATGTACCCACATGTGAATCTATTATTGTGATATATGCCACGTTAGGTAAAAGCATATAATTATTGTCTGATGTAAAAGAATCCGTTTTTTGAACCGGTTCTTTAAACCGAACTGACCGAAAGAGCGGATTCACGGAAATTGTTCGGTTTGGATGCAGTTATATTTGTACAATATTTAAAAAATGTATTATTGTGTAAAAATTTCAAATCCACATGCCTTTTGTCACACGAACTTAATCAGTGATTTTATTTCAGGTTATATTTTCTGCAGTCTCTAGTATTGATTACATAGACCTGCTGCATGGCTCTTTAGTAATTAGTGTATATGGATGTAGTTGGCTTAACATTCAATTAACATGAAAATAACCACAAACAGGCTATTCAAACATTCACATGTTTACACACTCAATAGAGTTAGAAGGGAGAGCCTGGGCTCTGCTTACCTACTAGGGAAGCATGACTCATCCTTACATCATTGTGCAGACATACCAAGACAAAACTGGGTGAGGCTTCAGCAAGCATATGGGCACAACCTGATTTGCCACTTATTGGGCAGATTTCTACTCTTGTACAAATTTAAATAGGCACATATTCCTGTTTAAATACAATCTTCAGTTTAGTGTCGCTCAACGACACAACAGCAAAACTGGAAACTAATCCATTTTAACTGACATGAAGATATGAATCAACATTCAATTCACTTTGAAAAAGCACTCAGTTGGAGCCAGTTAGATGAAGTTTATGTTTGAATAGACTGCAGTGCCACATGTCTCCAATAATGAACTGCAATACTTTCATTCATTCAGTCAGTGTTGTCTGGGCACACAGCCACAAATAGGAAATGAGCGTTTGGCTCCACCCATGCAGACGCTTTGGCAGCCAAACCCAACAAAACTTTGTCTTTCTTCCCAGTTACTGTCCTCAATTTCTAAAATTATGTTCCATGTCATTTTGCCCTTATTTAAGTTCTTTAATTTAATATTTAAAAGCATACAATGGATGTTAAAGAAACGTTCTTATACATGTATAATATAAAAATGTATACATTATTTTACTTTGTTAGATTCAGAACACAAACACTGCTATGATGAAAAACAAAATCACACCATCAAAATAGACACTTCCTATTTATATAATATGAGCACCTTTTTCCAAATCTAAAATTCTAACTTGATCAGACAAGTTACACTAGGTAATTTTTCCTGAATTTACGCAAGTAGGACATTCATTCACCATAGTCTGTGATAAATTCTCATGTGTTCAATTTTGCCAGATGAAAATCTGCTGTAACTATGAAGAAACACCTTTAACCAGCCTTCTGGATCTATTAAGTTTTAATTTTTTGCTCTCTCCAGTCAAGGTGACAAAGGCCTCGAGTGAACAAAGGAAGATTAGAACTCACAAAGATTTAGTCCTCAAGCTCATTCTGGAGCAGCACTGATAAGAGCCTACCTGGAGACAAATACAGGCTTCAACACTTTATTTAAGGTCATCAATGACAGCCAAAAATCAAGCTGGCTGCTATTGTGTTACAGAGGTATTCGCACATGGCCATCACATCCTTTCCACTTCTGAACAACTAGAGACTGGCATTTAAGGGGACATTTTGCTGGAGTTTATTTCTGTCATAGCGGTATTACTTGAGAAGGTACTTTTAAAGTACTGCAGGTACAAGGAAGTGCCAACTACCAGTGTGCATCTCACTTTGGGAGGAGGGGGGGGGGCATTCAATTGAGAAGAATTAACTATAGTGCCAGCATGGCATAGATCATGTAAGGAGAAAAAGTAAAAGTACGGCACCCAAAGAGGGAGAAGGAAAAAAAAGTTCAGTGTCAGTTGGGGGTTTGCTCTCTTCGCAACACCTTGCGTAAATCCTGCACACTAATTACTTTTAAGAAATTCAAGAATACAAAAAAGGATAAATGGATCCCATCATTTAACATTCAGGAATGTAAGTGGTAAAAACTTAAGTGGGGGAAAGGGGGAGGTTGAGGGGGTAAACACTGACATTATTAAACCTCTTACCCGAGAGAATGCCAACTGACCCGACAAGTCCAGCACAGTATTGGAAGGAGAAAAAAAAGGAACACAATCACAAAAAATTTGAGGTTGCTTGTGAAGGCCATAGCTTGGGTGACAAATAAAACCAAAAAAACAAATGCAAGAGATTTGTTAAAGTGTAGCATGTTGCAGCCCAGTCTCTCTTCCTATTTGGTCATGGGTTTGACAGCCACTGCAGATTCTTCGCCCATAGCTGAAAGCACAGTAACCTGCCAAATAAAGAAAACAATGAGTGGGTTACAATGACAAAAAGCAGCTAAAGGACTAAATGCATTCGTTCAAACAGGTGCACTTACCAACATCTCTTCACCAGCTGCAAATTTGCTTTCGATTTCTTTGCCCAGGTCACCTTCTGGCACACGCAAGTCCTCACGCACGTCACCATTGTCCATCATAAGAGAGAGGAACCCCTCGGTTATGTCAACCACCTAGGAGATAAAAATTTATTTTTAAGAACAAGAAATGGAATAAACAGAATATCTAGCTAAAATCAGAGAATAAAGTATTATGAAAAGCTAAAGTATCATCGCTTTATTGCCCTGGTGGAAAATATTCTCCTTAGACAACCAATTAAGTTGAAAAAAACCTCACTACGAAGTACAAGAAAATCAGCACGACAAGCTGCAATGAACCAATAAGTTAATGTAAACTTTGTGTGTGTGTGTGTTTATGTATATATACATGTATGCATGTATGTATGTATGCGTATATATATGTGCGCGCATGCATTATACTATGTATAAATATTTTAAATGCATAAATAACTTTATATAATTTATATTATATACAATATGAGATTGGGACATACTAAAATTAAAGCATAAATCAAAAGCAGAGCCCAAAAAGTCTGTAATTTTTCTCCAAATGCATAGCAAAACAATGATCATTTAAATTTCACCTTACCTAAAACAAGCAAATTTAATATTCCAGTTAATTAAAGTGACCAAAACATTGTTCAATGCAATCAGGAACAATAAAGCAGTGACCTCTAAATCCTAAATAAACAGACAAAAGCCACCATGTTGGAGACTGTGCAAAGTTTGCCTTTATTATGCACAACTACCGGTCAGGAGAACTTTAGGGTAAATGAGGTACATGAACTCCCACAAAAAAAAAGCTTAAATCTTGCATTTCTCAAAGCCATGCACATCTCACCTGGTAGTCATTTCTTTTGGTGTTAGGCACGTCCATGTTGTGGGTGGAGGGGCAGATATCTTCATACTTCTTATTTGTGAAAATATCAATTCCAACCATGTGAACCTGCAAAGAAAGACTGGAGCACTTAACACTAATAACTAACACTAGGTGGTTAAAAACAGCCATGCAAAAGTGAGACAAAAATATTACCTTTGCATGACCATGCTTGCCAGTTTTAGAAGTGGACATTTCGACAATTTTGCAGGGACGACCCTTCAGAACCACGAATCCGTTCTTGCGCAGGGCGCTGCACTGCATGGGGTAAGTGGTTGAAGCCCCGGCATCTCCGCTGGTGAAATCAAGATCTGGATCTGCCATGATGGGGATCTAAACAAGGGGCACTGGAGGGGGACATGTGGGGAATTAGTACGTTTTAACTGAATTAAAAAAAAAAAAGTCTCCATCACATAAGAACATCATGGTTAAGTCGCGTGCGAATGAGCAAAGTTTCCACTGTAGGAGTTAGATAAAATGATAAGATAAAATGCAGTTTACTATAAATCGATTCTTTTTTGTGTGCATTAGCACCCAAACCTGCCGCATCATGCTACCAATTCTACCACATAACGGATCCGATCCAAATAAACGATCAAACGTCAGCTAACAGTTGTTTTTGTTATCAAATGTGTGGTTAAAATACTTAACTAGCCTCAAATGTCACTTTACAGCCATTATTTTGCACTCAATGAACACAAAGACCACGCCGAACCAGGCCAGATGGACTCTCTTTGGGCTAGGTACGTTATGCTAATGTAAATTATACCGCCTTAACCAGAAACACTCACTAAAAATAAAATAAGCGGATTAACTCGTTAATTCAACGTCACTGTTCACAGAAAAAACGAACAGTAAACCGCGCGAAACGGGTCTAATTCGCGTGGCGCACGTCAACGTGGTTTCGCCGCTGATCAATGACTCGGCTAAGAGGCTAACGCCCCATTCTTCCGTATAACTAAATATTTGAAACACACAATATAACAACGACCACGACTGATAACTATAACGTAACAAAGCGGAGGAAAAGGCTCTCGTGCGGTTTAGCCAAAGTTTCTCACGTGCCTTTTTTCAGTCAAGTCACTGCGCGCGGGGAAAGGCCTCCCGCGTGCGGCGCTGTGCAGTGCTTGCTCGCGGCCTGCAAACTAGAGAGCCGCTCCACAAGCCGCCTTAAAGAACCACCGCAACACGCTTTCTCAAGACGACCCGGTTACGTTCAACAGCAAGACACACGCTTTCAAGCCCGACAGCCTTTTAAAGACAACACCGAGACAGGAAAGGTCTGTGTAATTTTTCGTCACAGCTCGAACACGCTCCATGCAGCACTTACTTCCAAGAAAAAAAAGGAACGTCAACACGCATGCGCGGCCAATTTTAATACGGCATCCGTACAGTGGGCGGGATTCCTCTTCTTCTGCGGACACTAAAGTGTGTGCTTAGTGCCTCACAGCGCTTAGGATCGTGATAGTGCCGCTTTAATTTCAAATGACATTTCAGCCAGTATGTATATATCATATGAGTCATAGGTATATATACATTACCAGCCAAAAGGTAAGAATAATTAAGTTCATGCTTGCAGAATGATTTCTGAAGAGTCATGAGTGACACTGTAGACTGGAGTAATGGCTGATGAAAATTCAGCTTTGCCATCACAAAAAAGAAATAACATTTTAAAATATATTAAAATAGAACAGTTATTTAAAATTGTAATAATATTTCACAATATTAGTATTTTAAATAAATGTAGCCTTGGTACAGACTTCTTTCAAAAACGTATTCCAATCTTTTGGCTGACGAGAGAGAAAGAGAGAGAGGCATATTTTGTAGGCTATTTCAATCAAGTAATAAAAAATATACAATATAATAATATAACAGAAATTATATACTCTATAAATGAGTCAAAACTCCAGTTACACAACGGCTTTCGAGCAGTGGACCTTTAAACGAACATCTTAAAGATTACACTCATTAAAAAGACTTGTATAACAAACATCCAGAATGCATATGACAAAACACAATATATGCATTATTATTATTATAAAAATATACAATCTATTTTATATTTTATATATAATTTCATTTATAATTATAAAATAATATTACATAAATTATTATAAAAATAAAGTATAACAGCACACATGGTCTGGTTCGATGTGTCAGTTTATTTTTTTTAAAAAGCAAAGAAACTGACTGTTTTAGGTGACAAGTGAACACAATGGGTGAGTTTCCAAAATCTAAAATATTTCCATTTATCCATTTCACATTCTTCTCATTCAGAAACGCTTGACTCCATCTGAATAAGATCAAAAACTGGAGTTTCAGTCAGAGTAGAAAAGGGTCTAACATGAAGACTGACAAAATCAGTAATGCTCATTATTGCTAATAACTTTTCTAGACTGATCCACCAACCTGCTTTGCCATCACAATTGATATGCAGTCTTCTCTCTGTGATGTTCCTCTTTAAACATAAACACACTGAATATTGATTAACAAGACTATAATAGATCCACAAACAACCCTGTTAAAACATGTTTGCAGTTATCAGGGGTGAATTTAATTTATAAGGAAAGAGCATTGAACAATACTGCATTAAAATAAGAAAACAAACCAACAACTTATAATAAAAAACAAACAAGTTAAATAAAGCACTCATTAAAGCATCTCTGACATTATAATATAGATTTCATAGTTCTTTCAAACTAATCAATAATACAGCTAAAATAATCAATCCCTTAAAAAATAAACAGCAATAATACTGCTGCTTTCTAAATACAATGAGATACCAGCATTAATGCACTGTACAAAACAATAAATAAAATGGATCAGAATATCAAGAAAACTGGATTGTAAAAAGTTTTACGACCATAAAATATTAGGTTTAGAAGATTCAGCTTTTTTGTAGATGACACAAAAGGGATTTGAGTGACTTTGTTGTTTGTTTGATTTATAATATGTAATAAATTGTAAGCAATAAAATGTAACACCAACTACAAGGACTAGGCTCAGATTAGATGAGATCACCATCTCTTAAAAGTCCAAGCTACATTTAAAGTTACATTTGGAACAAAACTCTAGTTTAATAGCATTAAAAATCTATTTATAAAATACTACAGCCTGCATATTTTGTGAACAAAACATGATATGCCCAGTTTCAGCTTCAAATGTCTATAACAGAAGGCTTGTAATCTTTCTCATTTTAGTGTCAGAATGCCTGTATTATGTCTTTAACTGGTGGTTTTACAGACTTAAAAAATAAAAATGGTATGTTTAAATCACACACACACACCGGAAAAAAAATAAATAACATGCAGCCAATATCCAGAATGCTCGGTTGTGCTATAAATCTCAAAGTTTAATACACGAAAAATAAGAGAAATACAGAAATAAAACAACAACTCACTCGGCCTGAATATAAAGGATGTACTTACAGTATTAATGTCCATATTAAGAAAGAAAATTAGGTCAAGCACACATCAAAAGACTTTCCACCACTAAAGGTGGTGCATGAGAGATGAAGAAATCAACCGAACTCACAATTGTGTTGATAAAATTAATGGGAAGACCAAATAAGTACTTCACACCTGCACACACACACACATCCACTCAGTTCACAGTTTGATGGACAAAAACATGAAGTCTCAAAAGATCCTAGTTGTGTCAGGTGAATTTCACACTCTTCCGCATCATTTGGAAGGCCTTCAGGTCTATTAATGGGCGATTCTGCAGTTCGAGGCATTTTTGAGTACGTGTAATCCTAAAAATGCAACGTCATTGAACTGTTTAATATAAATTACAATATATATACGATATTTTTGAAACTTTCAAGTAGATTTTGAAATAATGGGAATAAAGTTGTGTGCTTGTTCTAAAAAAAATAAAATAAATTACAATAATCTAATGTAAAAATCTTTAAATTAATTGATAAAATACGATTCTTGGCATGGTGGTGATGACCGTAGTACTGGATTTAAAAAAGTTATAAAAATGAAATTGTACAAAAAAAAAAAATTACAAAAAAAAATTAAGATTTTCCCTTTAACATCATCCTTGGGTACTGAAAAGTTGGCCTAATTGAAGAATCACCCTAATATGAAGTGTAGGCTTGATTTGGCTGTTTTACAAGACATTGCACCAAGATTTTTCATTTATTTATTTATTTATTTTTAAAGCGTCCATTTGTGAATATTTCTGTCTGGCACTCCACACTCAAATCACCTCTCAGTCTACATGGAATGACACCCCTCCACTGTGTCACTTACAAAGGTTTGATTTACGGCATCAATAATCATTACCCACATAGAAAACTGAACCGGTCCAGGTGAACAGAAACGAGGTAGCCTAAAAGGAAGCTCTACTCACAAAACACTACCCTTCGTTCACTGATTCATGTGATTCACACAGAGGAGGAGGTGGATCTTACAGAACCACAAACAGCATCGCACATTTCTGTCACACCCTCACAGTTCCTATGCATTAGATTCGGAGGCGGGACTCTTTTCCAAAACGGAAGTGGATATTTACAGAAGGTGGTCGTGAACGTCCCTCTAGAAACAGTTGGCGAGGAGAGGTGAACAATCGACTCACCAGGCTCAATTCCCTTTGCCTTTATTGCACTTTACTGAAAGTCAAGAGAAAACAAACTAAAAAATACAAAACTGCAGTACATCCTAATAACACGTGTTACTCCTGATATGAAAACAACTGAGATTGCTGGTATGTTAATGGTAACATATCTACTTTTTTGTATCATTGGTGGAAAGCATTATATTTCATCATTCATTCACATACACACACTCTTACAAAGAAACTGTGATACTCTAAACAGAATCTTAACATACTTTTTTATGTTTCAATAGAAAGCTCTGTAGTATTTACCAATCAGTTGAAGTATTCAGACTGTTTCTTAGCACTGTGATAAAGCGTTCAAGAATCATCTCTGCAGACCAGCTTCACCCTCAAATGTTCTCATAGGGCCAGTAAAAACAGTTAAAGGAATAATTCACCCCAAAATGACTTGCCTTATTGTCTTTTTTGTCTACAACTTTTTTGTCAATGTCCAGGCTGTTATTTGTGACCAGAGTTGTCAAGTAGGATTTTTTGAGCCTGTTCCTCACACCAAACATCATATGGATTCTTCAGAAACTAGAAATATAGTCAACACTGACTACTTTTATGATGTTTTGGAGCTTGACAGCTTCTGGTCACCATTTACTCTCATTGTATGGAAGAGAGCAGCTCGAACACTCTGCTAAATGTCTCTTTTTGTGTGTAACTGAGGAATGAAAGTCATACAGTTTTGGAACATCATGAGGATGAGTATATGAGAAAATAATTTTAATTTTAGAGTGAACTATCCCTTTAATTGCCAAAATACCCGTAACACAAGTTGTAAAGACAATGGAAATGAATGGAAAAAGGTCTGATCTACAGCACCATCTCCCTGAGCACAAGGAAAACAGTGCCAAACCACAGGTTCCAAATGTGAATACTATAGAGCTTTGGGCTAAAACTAGGAATGCACAGTATGAATATTCAGGATAATATATATATTTCCATTATACGTCCATATCAGCAGGCATCAATTTCCATCCAAAAAAGTAGCATTTTCCTTTCCTTACAGAAATATGCATAAACATCAATATATCATGGACTTAAAAAATAAAAACGAGCAGCTTTGCGAATTCATATTTAAGGCATTCTGTGGACAGCCCAAAGTGTGTCTGCTCCAACGTAATGTGGCGAAGTATCAGACAAGTCTTAAATATCAGACATTCGAGTGATATCCATATGACACAAACATCTGTGTGCATTCCAAGCTGAAACATAAAAAAGAAATGACGTTGATCACACAAACCAGCCTCAATGGATTCATCCCACAAGGGAGGTTTACTGACGTTCAGCGCAACCGTGATAAATTGTCAAAAAGTATCTTAACAGTACAAATATTCACTCTACTCTGTGGGTCTTATTCCCCATATTTCCAGTCTTGACCTCCAGAAGAATCTAGACACAGATTTTTAACGACAAAAACACCAGAACCCCACGCATGTTAATGAAAGAGCCATAAAAAATAATGCAGACCAGTTGTTCTCCTCCGGCGCCCCTTTTTTGGTTAGTGGGGACGTGCGGATTTTGGGTTTGTCTTTGACTCTTTTGAGAAGGTCCCAGCAAGGTTTGGTCTTTTTGCAGTCTGCCAGATTATCCAGCGCACCTGGATTTTCCCGTCTTTCCTTTTTTCACACTTTTCAATAAAGTAGAATAGGTCCATAGATACAATGCAGGGATGGGCGGGGATGAATTACCAATTCATCATGGAGTTTCTGTTCAAGGTCATGAAGAAAACTTGGCTGCTGCCTCCGGATCTGACTGAGGCAAAGAACACCTGCAAAAAAAGAAGAGTCCACATGGAGGAATGGACGTTATTATATTGCCTGTTATTCACATTTAAAGGACCAAACTGTTACAATCTAGTGCCTTAGGTGACTGACTACATTCTATTTCCATTCAGGCGTACATTCAGGTATTTTATTTTTATTTTGGTATTTTTACCAAGGCAATATTTCTCATTTTCATTTTTTTAACTTGATGTACTATAATATCTCTAATAAAATAAGAAAAAAAAGTTTAAAAATAACAAAAAAACAAAACTTTAAAATCAAAATCAAGTGGAAAATATAAAAATAACTAATTTGAAATATGAATAAAACTATAATAGAATATCAGATACTATAACAGCTAACAAATGTCATGGTAGTATAAAAATAAAAATAAACTTCACACTTTCCTTAAATTTTCTTATATTTCATTTTAAATGTTGATTATATGATTACATTATGTGAATATACATATCTTGATCATTATTTTCAAAAAAAAAGTCTGAAGCAGTCAAGGTAAAAAAAAAAGGGATTCAAAGATTTTTGAATACTGAATATTATATATAAATAAAAACAAATATAACGTCTAGAAGTGTACATTTGAAATATTGTTAACTGTACTAAAAATGAGAGAAAAAGTCAAATTAATAAAATAATTAATAAATTAATAAATCAAGACAAACAAAATGAGCGTCATGTCACTGGCCCATAAAGACTCACATAATTTAAAGGTGAAGTGTTTAAATTTGAAATATTGTTAATTGTACCAAAAAATAAATAATTAAAAAAATTAATAAACCTGGAAAAACAAAAAAAGACTAGCATAATTTAAAGATGAAGTGTTTTAATTTTGAAACATTGTTAACTACCAAAAAATGAGAGAAAAAAAAATTATATTAAGTTCATGCATGGGCAAGTTGTATCATCGTGGTAACGTACTTTATCGTTTCTCTCCGAAAGGAACTTTAGTCGCTGTGCTCGCTTGTGCATGAAAACTCCGTCGAGGTGTCCCGTTTCCACGGAGCGGATCTCAATGGCTTTCTCTCCCCAGCCCATGATCTGGCTGGAGTGGATGTAGGCTGCAGAAGGGGAGGGGGAAGCGAATATATACAAAAGACAAAAGAAACATATGACAGGAGAGCGCTGACACCAAATGCAGTATATCATCAGAACACCCCGTTCCTCAACGACTTCTGACGTCCAACAGCAACTCCAAACTAGCCCAGATCCAATGAAAACAAGCCTGCCAAAGCCACCCCACACCAGGAGGTCATTATTGCAGCAGTTTCTGAGCATCACAAATTAAAATCAGGATTGAAGTACCAGTGGTTATGGTTATTATTAGTCAAAGATCCTTTTGCCATCAAGTACAAGGAACTAGTATCCAAATCCAGAGTTCTTTGGATACTCATGAACTAACATGAACTTTCTCCGAGGACTTTCTGTGGCTGATTTAGAGACCTTCATAGAGATAATAATGATCTGGTTGTTTTGACTTCCTTTTTCTGCTGATATCTTGTGTAGAAAATGCACGAGTTATGAATTTTACTTTGTTATGAGTGCAGAATCACTGAAGAGTTGAACATAATTTGGCTGAAACATTAATTTGTTTAGAACTGAGGGTGTGGGCGGCTGCTGGTCTACATCTGAACCCTCAGTATCAGCCAACAAAAGACATCTAAATCATAACATTAACATTCTTCACAGATGAGAGATGAAAACACATATACAAACAAACATTAAAGCTGGAAATTAATTTTAGAGACATATGCATGATTGTAGTAAAGCAAGAGTTGGAAGACACCAAAATGTACATCTAAAAAGACAACAAGAATTACACTGAAACTGATGATGGTCTCTTTGTCCTGGTTAAATGTAAAAAAATTAAATATGTTGGAGAGAAAGTTTTAGTTTTGGGTAAATCTACATTTAAAAAATCACATTTTACCCCAAAATCAAGAGTAAACATTGGAAATTATATTTTTGCACGAAGAAAAATCAAGCATATTTTAGGACCAAGATTTTTTGTGTTGTGATTCTTGTGAAAGCATTTTTGATGATGATTAAACACATCTGTCCATTTGCATAAGGACATGAGAATGCAAAAAATCTTAAGGATCCTAAAAATGGGCTCTAATAAGTTTCTTCAATCAGAATAAATTGAACCAAATTGAATAGAAAAAAAAAATAGTTTTAAGTAAATCTCAAGAATACCGGTCACATTCCACCCCAAAATCAAGAGCAAAAAATAATTGTTTTGCATGGGAAAAAACAAGCATATCTTAGGACCAAGATTTTTTTGCATTGTGAAACCTTTTTAAATGACAATTAAACACATTTTCTATTTGCATATGCATATTCAAATGAGAATAGCAAAACACTGTAATGTCCTAAAACTGCCTCTAATGATTTTCTTAAAGCAAAGTCAATTTAAATATATTGACTGGAAAACATTTAGTTTTGTGTAAATCTCAAGAAACAGATCACTTTTCAAATTAAAATCAAAAGGAAGAAATAAGAAATTATGTTTCTGCATGAAAATCAAGCCAATTTTTTTTTAATTAAACACATTTTTTCCCATTTGCATATGTAAATGATAATAGCTAAACACGGTCCTAAAATGGGCTTAAAATTGTCTTTATTCTGATATTAAGGTGGAATATGACCCAGACATGTTTTGTGAGATTCACCCAAGTATGAAGTATCAAACCTTGGCCATTTCTTGGGCTTTTGCTCAGAAAGGAAATCAGTTAAAGGTTATTAATAACAAAGACTTATACTGGGTAAACAAAACAGTACACAAGATGTGCTAGACATACAGACAAACATTTCACTCTGTGTCAGGGTTTAGTCTAGGTGGGCCAGGATGGGGTGCAGTGGGGGCAGCACAGGGCAGATTACATGGGCAGAAAAGCGCTAAATAGTCTAGTTAAATGAGGGACAGAAAAGACAGAAGAGTAATGAGTGGACAAAGACATGCGTGTTTGTGTGAGAGGACCGATTCAGATTCTGAGGGGTGTCGGGGACATGTCAGGTGCTCTCAGACCGCCATCAGGGCTCTAGAAGGAGAACAGGAGCGTTTTGTGTGAAATAAACAACCAAAACCTACCAACAGAGGTGGGCATCTCTCCCCACTGGAGCACCACGTCTTTAGTGATTCTGCCGTATGTGTTCACATAGACTCCCTCATCTTCATAACACAGAAGCATCTCCATGCCGTCGGTCTTGGGAAGCACCACAATGGCGTGAGCGGTAACACTGCCCTGAATCTGGGAAGGGAGGGGTGGGCGCAGATGAGCCTTGGGGTGACAAAAACGAGCCGTAGTGCAAAACATTCCCCACTAGGTGACGCTCTACCCCCTCCCCCGGGCGGCCCTGTCAGTCATGTCTCGTGCTGAGGGTGGCCAGAGCTTCTCCCTTCGAGAAACTGCTGCAACAATCGAGACTCCTGCCCTCCGCTTGACCGCACGATGCCTGAGCCCAAAAGCGCCCTGCTAACGGGCTACCATGGGGCATTGGAACGGTTTGGCTGCTTTGGTTCGTGTACGTGTTTGGTTTGTCAAAGGTCGGAGATCGGGGACATGTTTTCTTCTTACATTAAAGATACTTTTCTATCACACTTGAACAATAATGTCAGTTACGTGCAGCGTAATGAACTTCAAAACCATTCATCTGCACACAGAACATTCATACGTGTTGCTCTAAATGGTGTAATCAGGGTCCAAAATTAACTTTCTGGGTTTTTTTTTCATTTAAGACCATGAAACTGCATTTTGAATTGTTTTTATTACTAATATATATATTCATTATTATTAATTACATTTATTTATTCTTATTTATATTTAAAATAAATATTGTATAAAGAAAAATAGCTATTGTCATTGTGGCAGCATTGTATACAAAAGCACATCATGTTTGAGTTTTCCTACACAACACTTTAAAAGTTTGGAATAATAAGATTTTTTAATGTTTTTTTTTTTTTTTTGAAAGAAGTCAGCAAATTCAGTAAAAACAGTAATATTGTGATTCCTGAAGTAATTGTTGCTAAAAGTTCAGCTTTGCAACCACAGCAAGTAATTACATTTTAAATATATTAAAATAGAAAACTAAATTGTAATAATATTTCACAATATTACGTTTTTACTTATTTTTTTTAATCAAATAAATGCAGCCTTGGTGAGCATAAGCGACATTCATTTCATTATTCCAAACGTTTGACCGGTAATGTATATTTTAGACATATATTTTACTTTCTGGATAAATGCACAAAACGATACCTTCAAAGTACTTTATTAAGCTAATAAAAAGTTAATAAGATACATTTATTATAATAAATTATGCTTAGAAACTTATTATTTTTCATTGAGGAAAATGTTATTAAAAGACAATTGTTTTGAATATATATGCGTGTATGTATAAATAAATAACTAATTAACTATACACACACATACATACAGTCCTTAAAAAGTTACCACCCAATTGGGAAGCATTTTATTTTTCTCATCAAAGCCAGGTTTTACTTGCATTTGGTTTTAGTGTTAAATTTGGACCCTGTCTGTAATTAAAAGGCACATATGTGATACAGACATCAACACTACAGTGCATCCCAGTGTCCCCGGAGAGGAGTCGTCCTATTTAAAGTCCCTTAGGATCAGGGTAAGGAGGGGAGAGCTGCCTCCGCTCGGCCTGTCATCACTTACGTGGGACGGAATGTAGATATCGTACGGATTCCCAGAGTCGACATCTATCACGTGAAAACCAACGCTGGAGCCATAGATAACCTTTAACCTCTGACCCTCCTCCACCGTCAGGTCCACGAGCAGAGGCTTGTGCTGAAGATCTGTGAAAGACTTTGGAGAGACAGAAGAAGAGACACTGAAAGCATGATATATTCCCAAAGAAATATGCTCTGTGCAGGTGTTCTCTGACACACTCACAGCACTAGTCACAAGTACCAAAATAGCTACTTAATTTGCACATTTTGTGCTCTGCCCTGCCAAGTTGAGTTCTAAGGTCTATTTTCTCATGAAGTAATACAGTTTATTTAAAATGAACACACAAATGCTCTTTTTTTTTAAAGGGGGTCTCCCTGGACCAAATATCTGTCTCACCTTGAAAGCCATGAATTTGTGGTAGGGTTTGGGAGCCCAGGCATAAATCTCCACTGAATTCTTCAATGCAATCACCAAGAACTTAATCCTCTCATATTTGACTGTTAAATAACAAATACAGGTAAAAATATTATTAGTATTTAAGAAACCACATTCTCGGTATCTCGCTCTAAATAAATATAGATATATGTTATATATAATTAAAATATAAAAAAATAAGTAAAATAGATATACATACATTGTACAGATATGGTTATATATGACATTTATTTGATATTCAACTGTTTACAATTTTTTTTACTTTATTAATAAGTAAATGAAACCCATTAGTCACTATATATTTTGATATTTTGTCTGTAGTTAATTAGGCATTAAAACAATTATTTGGCCAAATAGACCAAAGGACATACCGACTTTATAATGGACACAACCCTCCAGGTCACCAACTGTAATCCACCCTTGTTTTTTTTCTACCTCAGGGTCATTGTGAAGTATCCTGTTTCTAAGCCATGACAGATAGTAGACCCTCAGTTTATTCTTTTTGCCTGCATAAAAGAAGAGGACGCATGAACCACTCGTTACAAACAGATAATACACAAATCTAACAACATAAAACAGATCTTTGTACAGACAACTAGAGAGCTGATGATGAACTCACCTGATATGGTGACCAGGACATTGAGTCCCTCCAGAACTTCCATCTGCTGAAAGCGCCTGCGGTTGATCAGATTGTAGACTTTGCCCTGACCACTGCGATCTAGTAGCATGAGTCCATTTTCTGTTCCTACCAACAGATTCACTCCTACGGCAAACAAACAATGTAAAAACGATTTGTAGATTATAATATGGATCTGAAGTGATATGAAGGCATTTATGCTACTTTCATTTAGGAATATTCTAACAGCTGTTGAGTACAAAGTCGGAAAAAGGTCTGTAAACCAGCTTGAATTTAGACTCACCCCATAGTGCCGCACACAGGATCTCAGAGTTGAAGCGCTTCTTGTACTTGCGGATTTCTGGTGTGTCGCTGTGTGGCCGGATATTGGTGGGATTGACATTCACAACAGATATTTTCCTAGCCTCATTTAGTCGAGCTTGTTCCTGTTCCTGCTCCTGCCGTAGGTGTTCATCTGCAAAATGGGCAGCATGACCAAACAAAAAGTCAAAATCATTCTTTTCAGTACATCATCATATCAAGCAGGCTAAATGTTAGCAGCACCCTTTTCCACCAACAAAGTGTCAATGCCAAAGTCAGTGTCCAATCTGGCCCCACTCTGAGCATTTCCACTGAGGAAAAAGGCACCGGCTCTATTTCAATGGACAAGGGGGATAAGAGGTAAATTAGTCACCTAAGGCAGGGTTGTCCTCGTCGTCCTCTGTGGGGGAGGTCTGATACACTCGTGGATCCACAAAAGGAGTGAAGGAGGCTTTGGATCCGCTCCCCATCCCAAACTGCCAATGTGGAGAATCAGGATGTGAGAAACAAGCATCTACGTACCATACAAATGGTCTCTTCTAATGACTGATTGTAGGCAGCAAATGCAAGCATCTCTAGTATGAACTAAGTGCAACGTGCAGAGTTTTGTCTGCAGTTAGAACAGTCCAGGAAAAGCAAGCACTGCAAAAGTCTTTTTTGCAATCAATATTTTGTCTTGTTTTCCAGTATATATATATATATATATATATATATATATATATATATATATGCATGAAAATATTTTCTTACTAATTTATTTTAAAATGTACACTACCGTTCAAAAGTTTGGGGTCTGTAAAATTTATTTTTTGAAATAAAACATTTAATTGATTAAAAGTTACTGTAAATACTAGTGGTGTAACGATACACGTATTCGTATTGAACCGTTCGGTACGAGGCTTTCGGTTCGGTACGCATTACAAACCGAACGATTCGTTGTAGTAATCCTATTACATTTGGGAAAAAAAGAGCTTAAAGTGTGTGAAATATAATGTACTCCAGGTTGTGACGTTGAGGTAGTTCGTTAGAGTTTTCCCTGTTTTCCTCGCTTTTAAATAGCTTGTAAATGCTTGTGCGCATTTTACTTTCACTTTCAAACTAGCGGCATTTCGGCGTCGATTGAATTGACAACAACAAAACAGTACGACAAACTCACTTACATTAAACATAGAATGTTTAATTTATTAACAAAATGAATACAAATACACCATGCTATAGGTCTAATATAAAATAACAAATAACTTGCACAGTTTAAATATAAAACACTGAAAATCAGCAAACACGGTGGAACCAAATAAATAAGAAACGAATGTTAAAAAAGCTTCCAAAATCATCTTAGATAAACGGCAAAAGTCAAAAGGCCTTCCAAAGTCTAAAATATTTTTAAGATCATATGATACTCGTTTTAATACATTAAAAAAAAAAAAAGTAAAAATCAAGGAAATTTGTCTGGCATTTCTTTGTTTTTGCTGTAT
>NW_015657969.1:195669-226677 GCF_001515625.1 Sinocyclocheilus rhinocerous | reverse complement strand
TAAAAAAAAAAATCAAGGAAATTTGTCTGGCATTTCTTTGTTTTTGCTGTATCGAAAACATACCAAACCGTGACACCCCTGTGTCGTATCGAACCGAACCGTGAATTTTGTGAACCGTTACACCCCTAGTAAATACATTTACAATGTTACAAAACCGGTTCTTTTGTACTTTCTATTCAAAGAATCCTGAAAAAAGTAAAACTGTTTCCACATAAATAAGAAACACAACGTGTTCAACATTAATAATAATGATAAATGTTTCTTGAGCATCAACTCATCATATTAGAATGATTTCTATCACAGGAATAAATTACATTTTAAAATATTAACATAGAAAACAGTTATTTTAAATTGTAATATTTCACATTATTAATGCTTTTATTGTATTTTTTATCAGACCTGGTGAGCATAAGATTTTTAAAAAAATTACTGACCCTTAACTTTTAAATGGATACGTTGCACAATTTTTTTTAATGAATTCATCTTGTTAAAATGATGTTTTGAAAAATACTGATTATAATTTTTTTCTTTAACTTTTATTTTTATTATTATTATTTTTTTTTTAATCAGGGCACTTACAAGAAGGGGAAAATGGGGCAATGGGAAGAAAGCATATTATTGACTGGCTGCTGTCCTACATGTTTTATGTTTAAAAAATGTAAGCTTAAAATGATAGTAAATGAAATAAAGAGAATAAATAAGAACCAAATAGAAAAAAAATGTAAAACCAAGAAAAGCAATGTGAGTTCTGAAGAGATCTGGGCTTCTGTGAATCTACAGCCAGATAAACATGTGCATTTGAATCGAATGGGGATGGATTAGATGTGTCGGGTTAGAAATTTGAGGGTTGGAGTGCAGAGTGGCTCTAACAGGCTTGTCCATCACCTACTTCAGCCACAGAGTCCAGGTCCAGCCCACTAGAAAGCCGCCCAGGGCCCTCGCCAGGCGAGTGGCTTTGCTGCACTAGATCAGGCAGATTGGAGTTACCGGGGAAACCATTGCTCTCGGCATGACCGAGCTTTCTTTCCCCAAACGTCTGCAGAGAGGAACAGAAAGAGGAGTAGGGCTACACTACTGCAGGCCCCTTGCGTGGCTAAGCCATCTTACAGAGATATTTGGGAAATGCACAGAGGGTGCCTCTGTCAGCAAGTGTGCAGCGAGCTTGATCAGAGATTTTGTTGGAGAATTCAGAAGCAAAAGAGGTGAAAGAAACAACTAAATATAACCCAATAAAATAAGGCTTAACCAAGGCAAAAATAAACATGAGTTGGTAAACTTAAAGAGAAATAAAACTGTGACACTAGAGGAATGAGTGTAGGAGTTTTTGCTAACCAGGAAAGGAACCTGTCTATGTAGGTGCACCTACCTCCCGCATCATCAGGGTGCTGTCTTGTGAATTTTTGCCAAATGAATCATTGGCATGAGAATCCTCCTGGTTGGCCAGTGAGTCAGTGCCACCCTGGCCAGCAGAAGGCCTGTTGGGAGAATAGGGCAAAACAATACATATAAAAGCCTCTAAATGATGAAGCTTTCTATAAGACATTTTAAAGACCAACACAATTTACCTTTTCTGTGTTGAAATAAGACATTTAGTTGACAATGCAGGCTATTAACTACTAATATAACTATATAAATACTATTAAATACTAACATACTATATAAACTGTTTCTGCAGTATATAGTATGTACACAGTGTACATTTTACAAATCTTCTGCATGCATAGATACTAATAACCTACTACGTACATTTGGCAAATGTAGCACTATCCATTCTGCTATGGGTACTGTATCCCACAATACAATGCACTTGATTTTACCTGATATATTTACCTTATACATAATACCATCTATACTCTATAATGGTCCATTCATTTTTTGATTTAATATTTAAAACAGAAACATGAGAAAATTGTTATTTTCTCGTT
Source organism: Sinocyclocheilus rhinocerous (assembly GCF_001515625.1). Taxonomy (NCBI): domain Eukaryota; kingdom Metazoa; phylum Chordata; class Actinopteri; order Cypriniformes; family Cyprinidae; genus Sinocyclocheilus; species Sinocyclocheilus rhinocerous. The sequence goes on along the minus strand of NW_015657969.1, from coordinate 224,752 downwards.
TTTTCAAAAAAGGAAAAAACAAGAATTCGCCTTGATTTTTAGTTTTTACGTTCAGGGGTAGAAAATGGATAAATAGCCCACCGCCCACAAATGGTGCCGTCATCAGGTCTTCTTCAGTTCTGTGCAACAGAATAATAGTCCTCCACTGCTATAGTTACATTTAATCTCTCTCACATCAAACAACCAGACTAACAAAAAGCCAGTTCCAAACATTAATAAATGCTGTAATATTATATATAAGTAATACTAAAATAACACCATCTGACAGACTAAAATCTACAAAAATCAAAATTTTTCATTTGTTAAAACACTCACATGATGCGTGGAATATCACTAACGGGCACCGTTCCATCATGAGCCCCGCCTTCTCCATCCTCCTCCTCACTGCTTTCTGATTCCTCACTGGATGAGGAATAATCAGTCACTTTCCTGGGAGGCCGGTTGGATTCCTCATTGGTTCGCAGCTCACGGAGTTCTTTGGCCAGAGCAGTGAGGTCCTTTAGGGCAGGGAATGACGGGTCAGGTCAGAAGGGAGAGGAAGACACAAAGAAGATGGGTAAGATTTCTTTCATGCCGTGATCTGCTTGATTTGGTCTCCAGTGAACAATGAATTCAGTAAAATGTGAACAGCAGTTCAGGTTTTAAGCCTGCAAAGAGCATACACTACAGTGATGTATCTGTTAATAGGAATCATGACAATAAACTTCGTTTTGCACATTTAGGTCATGTAAATGGCACCGAAGAGATTACCAGAAACAAACAAATAAGCAAAACATCACAGATAAGCAAATTAACTAAAATATTTTATAAAGCTTTACAAATCAACTCTGAAAGTGGGATAAAAACATCCGCCATCATTTCAAAGAATGATGCACAACTGTATAAACCATCACGTGCTCAAGTCAGAGAAATAATAGACCAGAACATTAGGGTTTGTTCCTGAGGCCTGTGCCCTGCATGCAGAAGGTTAGTAGGAATCAGCAGTTCCCGCTCTGGTTCTGTCTTACCAGCTCCTCCTGTCGACAGGCCACCAGGCAGCCAGATAGAAAGAAAATGCCATTGAGAAACCAGAAGTCAACTCTTGTGCTCTTATATTTAAACACTGATGCTTGAATGAGATGCAAATTTCAATTTTTGACTAAATATACAACCTAAGGCCTGGAGTGAGGTGCTGTGAACAATCTAGAGCAAAATGCAAGATTGTTTAACGACACAATCTTGTCTTTTTTATGTTTAAAATACATAATCTCGTCATATTTGAGACAAATTAAAAAGTTCAGTGGAACAGAAGTACAGTACATTCAATATGTCGTACTGTTGACTACCTGGGTGTCAGTTGACGAAAATGTCCATCCACAAATTTATGTGGTCACAAAACCCATGAAACATTGTTTGCGAAAAATTTTGTGTTATCTAAAACTAAAATGATTTTGTTTCTGATGAAATTTCTTTGTAAACTGTTCGCTAAATCATTCTCACGCAAACTGACACATTAAACAGAATGTGACGATATTCGTAAACACGGTTAATACAAACAACTTACACACAGAAATTAGTTTTGATCATCTGCTTACATTGATCTGAACGTAACAATTTACGAAAGAATAGTTTTACGAAACTATTTAAACAAGCTCATTCTGCTCATCTTAGGTTAATGCAACACTTGGAAAAAATTTACACAATTTCAAATGTTTTTTTTTCCGCTCACAATGACTGAGTTTACGCAAAAATTATTCTATGAATGATTTACACAGAATTTCGTACTGCTTTACAGCTCACATTGACTTTTTGCATCAATTTATGTAATAATGGCTTTGCGAATGATTTTTAAAGTAACTTGATTTGATTTGAAATAAATGTGACAATTCACACAGGAACGGTTTTACAAACAATTTCCACAAATTTGTTTAACTCATCTACTTGTATGGAACATGACAATGTATTTATGAATGACAATTACAAACAAATTTACAGAAAAAGTTTCTGGCTAAGAATGATAACAACTGAATGCTCTGTACTTCTATCCCTCACTTCCTTGTTTTTGTTCACGTCAAATTAAATAAAAGGTCTGCTGATTAAATCGATTAAAGTTAATATTCTTAAATAGTTAAAGAATTAAATAACCTTAAAAAGCTAAATAACTGCAGGGCCCTTCTTTTACCCCTAAATGTAACATTACTTCTAAACAAACAAACAAAAAATCCCTTTTCCGTGGCCTAAGACAGATGTTGCCTAGGTAACAGTGAAAACTCTGAAACGGTGTCAAGGATTACTGACAATGTGAACGAATGTGACAAATTGGTGCGATGGAGAAATGTGCAGCTAATGATGGTGACTGACACGGCGTCTGAAGCTGTGAAAGAGAGCGAAAGACAGAAAGATTGGAAGGGATTTAAGGAATGAGAGACGGCGTGAAATATTGATGAGAGAACGATTGAAGATGAGAGGGCGTGTGACAGAAATAGATGAGACAGACAGCGAACGAGTGCTTAAATCTAAGGAGCACGAACATGGGCAGAGAGAGATGAAGTGAGGAGATGTCACTAACCTCATCTACGGCTTTCTTATAACTCTGGAGAAAGAGAATTGACAATAGAGAACCACGCGTGGAGGAACATTTGAGCGGATTAGACAAAATGTTAAATGAGAAAATGGTTAGTAACACAAAGCGACACACAATCTTTTCAACTTCGAGCCAAGTGAGAGTATCTACACAAGCTAGCTAAAGGTTATGGAAAGGTTATGAGTAGGTTAGCTCAAATGAGACTTGATTTACTGGTGATATATTAAAGACCCCATAAAATCGCTGCATTGACGTACTTCCTGTTGAAACAGGAAGTTTGGGTGGGGCATATTGAAGGACTTGTACTTTTTATAAAACACATCTCACATATAGATGACATAAAAGCTAAAAGACATTAACTGAAAGCCACACAACTCTATTTTTGATTTAATGGGGTATTTAATTGATGGTTAAGACATCATGTTTGGAAAGAACATCAACAACTGTGCAGATCTTAAAAATAAGTTAGTTTAGGGTTAGATGTTTTCATTTTAGGCTTATCCTGGTCTCGGAAACCAGCCCTGTGAGAGCTGAAACATTTGCAACACAGTTATACTGTGATCTCAGAGGATTCTGGGAATTGTGCTTCTCACCGCTGGTCTGCTAGGTCTGGTCACCTCTCTGTTCTCCTCCTGGGTTTTGGGCTTGGATTCTTGGGACACTGCTGGGGATCCCTCAGGTTTACTGGAGCCTGTGGAGACAATCGAACGTCAAGACTCGGTGTGCGGAGCTCTAGTTCAGGTGCTCAGACTGAGAGAATATTCCAGAGGGTCTCTCACCTCCCACACTATTTCTTTCGCTGGAGCCGGCCTGAGAGCTGGGCGTGCTAGAACTGGAAGAACTCCCACTGCTGGTTCTCTGGAGAGCCGACTCCATGGGAATCCGCAGGTCTGGGTTACTGTGCCAACGGTAGGACACAAGGAAGGAGATTGTCATTTCTTATTCACTTACTACTGGCAACCACACCACTATATGAAATAGCAAGAAGCCACATACAAACTGAACACATCTCTTGATAAAAGTAAAAGTAAAAATTGAAAGGTATAAAAAAAGTAAAGTAAAAAGTGCTGTTTGCGAGTAAAAATAATAATAATGATTTTAATTATTTATATTAAAAAAATTAATCTTTCACTTAAGGGGCTTTAGACCTTTATCTATACATGTGTAAAATTAATTTCAAATAAAACATAATTTAATAAAAAGTGGAAAATACCTGGCTCGGAACAGATGTGCTCCGGTTCTTGGTCCCAGTCCACCCGGTCCATTCCCTGGAGAATTTTTTCTCACCAGTGCAGGGGATATGGAAGTGGTCCTTTGGGGCACCTAAACCATGGCAACAGATGTTAAAATGTTACTTTATGTAGATGCATTAGAAAAAACAGCTTTTTTAAATATAGGCATTGTTTTTTATAACCTATATCATCGCATTTAGTAATGCATTACACATTTATGAATGAATTGCACTCTATAGCAATGGATCTCAACCGGTTTTGGTTCAAGAAACAGATTTAACCTTTGACATCAAGTTATGATCCAATACAGTACTAAAATCGTTAATCGTACAATAGTAAATAAATAGTCCTTAAAATAAAACACGGACATTAAACTGTGCTAATAATTATTTAAAGGCACAATATGTAAGATTTGTTTTATTAAAATATCCCAAAACCACTAGAACAGTTTTATATATTTTGCTGACTTGTGTACTTACATTATGTTTAGAAGAATGTTTAAATCCAGAGAAATAAGCAAATTTAACTAGTGACACGGACTGTGTCTATAGTGTCATTCTGTTGCCTGCCAATGACGTCATAACCCCTTGATTCACGCGCCGTCTCTCTCTCTGCGTGTGCGCGCGGCAGCGGCTGAGCGCACAGAAAACAGCACGCGAGTTAAAATTGCTTGAATGTGTAAACTGGCAAGACAAAACATGTGCAAATGATCAACTTTAACTATATGATGGTTAAACTTAACAGTTAATCCGCGAATCACATGCGTGCCGAACTGTGCAGCCGGATCCGAACGGATCACGGATCATCTACGATCCGTTGCACCCCTACTTCGGCTGTGGGGATAAAGACGACAACTCCCATGATTCCACACCCAGTCACGGCGTCATCTAACTACGCCTTTGTTTCTTTGTTTGTTTTGAATACACGCCCTCTAGTGGCACAAAATTACATATTGTGCCTTTAAATGAGAGGAATATGACAGAAAATAATAAAATAAATAAATAATAATAAAATAAATTATGGCACTTTTTGTTTCAAAAAACGCTATTTAATGTAGTATGAGTCATATTTTCTAATACTTTGTATAGCTATATTTAGAGGTTTAAGAATGAGTTTGGCTAGGATAGGCTCGACAAAGTGACAAATCAATTTGTGCCAAAATATTGTAGAGTTTGATTGGATGCACAGCCTTTGACAAATATATAGTGTTTTTTAAACACTTTTTAAAACTGTCAAGCCTTTAAATTTAGTGGTCTTAACTATGCTTGATTATTTGGTCAGTTACATATTATGGTTCAAATTCAGCAATGATATTTCTCTGCTTTCTGAGACCCAATCAGAAAAGACTTCAGATCCACCAGTTGAGAACCACGACTCCAAATGAATTACTATTAATGTCAACACATTTTATCCCAGATTATCACCTTTGGAGGGACATCATCTTCCTGTCTCAGCCAAGAGCTGCGGTCAAACTTGTCGTCTCGGCTGGTGATGCGAGGTGGTGGGGCCGGGGTTTCTGATGTGGGGTCAGAGTTCTGCCGAGGCATCGGAGGTCTGTGAGGTGACACACCCTCTTGGAAGGCTGAGACGCCCTGAGAGGACTGATCATGCAGCGACTGGGATCCTGTCATGGAAGAGCCATGGGACGTCACAGAGACCAGGTGCGCCATCTGAAAGGAGAACTCTGAGGTCAGTGTATTTCACAACACATCTGTCTCTCTAAAGACAGATCAGGAGATCAGGAAGTACCTGAGGCTCTACCGGGCGGTGCATGGGAGGTGTCCGGGCCTGCTGTATGCCTCCACTGCTGAAGGACTCTGAGCGGGGAGGCAGGGAGGGATCGGAAATACGATTGGCCACTTTGTGCTGGAGAGCCGGAGAGCTCTGGCGGTTCAGCTTGGAGCGTTCCTCAACCTGACAGACAGAGACGATGTTAGTGTCCTTGCAACTCTTCACAACCAATCTGTTTCCTCTTTGCTTGAGAGTCAGAATGGACTGTGAAACATGTAAAGTGGCTAATATGTGACACTGTAGGACAGGGGTCACCAAACTCGTTTCTGGAGGGCCGGTGTACTGCAGAGTTTAGCTCCAACTTGCCTCAACACACCTGCCTGGAAGTTTCAAGTATACCTAGTAAGACCATGATTAGCTGGTTCAGGTGTGCTTGATTAGGGTTGGAGCTAAGCTCTGCAGGACAGCGGCCCTCCAGGACCGAGTTTGGTGACCCCTGCAGTAGGATCTACACAAGAGTTGCACAACATACTAGTTTACTATGGTAAAAATCAAACTTCTGCTAATTTTAAATATTTACATTTTAACTGTATATATTTAAAAATAGAAACAAATTATAATTTGCCTTTATATAAGAACAGCTAATAATATGTTGATGAGACCTGTAGACTCTGTCAATCTTATTCATCTTTAGCATTCACATAATCACCCAAGATTGAGTTTCTAAATCTTTGCAGAAATCCGCCTGTCCCAAATTAAGGAGACGGCCTCATTATGAGGCATTTTAGATATTTTTAGACCTGTTCCCTTAGCTTGACTGAAGATAATCTTTTATTCACTTCCGCAGGCCCAATCAAATGACTCAATAAGCAAAGATGAAACATACAACCAAACAACAGAAAAAGAAATATAATCAGGTTAAAGACAGAAAGGAAACGTTTAGTCCATTACGTCCAGTATGTTAAAGGAGATGCTGTGAATTTTCAAATTCAAACAACAAGCCTCAATACTGTCATGCACCATTCACAAGCATTTTCAGACAAGAAAAGAATCACTTATGGCCATCCTAGAAGTCGGGTGACCAATGGGACAGAAAGACTCATTAGTGAGAAAACCATGTTTATTTCTTCTCTAAGAATGGAGGGATGTTTGAATCTGAAATGACACACAATCTTCAGAGCACAATCTGTGCCTACAAGTAACACACAACCCCTTATCAACAACCTTTTTATCAATGTAATCAATGTGTCAATGTAATTTGATCAATGTCTAAAACAGTGGTTCTCAAACAGGGGGCCAGGACCCACTAGGAGGCCTCAGCAAACTTCCAAGTGGGCTGGCAGGATGAATTAAAAATAGGAAAAACAAGGTTTAGAATTATTTAAAATGGCTAAAAAAATCCATATGTGAGCATATTTCTTATTTTAATTTGTTTTTTGAAGATATAATATTTTATTGGGTAGAAACTGCTATTTGTGAATAAACAAATAATTTAAAAACTGTATTTACAAAAAAAAAGTCATATAAATTTATTGGTAATAAAAATGTGTAAACATGAACATTCAGACATTGGGATTGTGGAATTTAATGATTTTAATGATTTATACTGATTTTATTTTAATATTTTGCCAATACTAGTTTCTGTAAATAAAAACTTTGAAAATTAGCAGCTTTGTCATTATGATACAAGTATCAAAAATATCTTGGTGGGCCTTCAAATATAAATTTTATAATGGGGACCTTGGAGTCAAACTGGTTAAGAACCACTGGTCTAAAGCTTTTGTGGCCCAACACATCCAAACCTCTCTCATTTTTGCCCCACAATCCCATGCTCCTCTGTCATCAGCTTTCTGTAATGAGGAGCGATAGGTGAGATCAAAGAGAAAATGACAGAAAATTAGAACAAGACTACAGCAAGAGCGGAAGCTGTCAGAAGAAAATCCACCAAACTAACTGGGAGACAGAACCTACAGGAATACTTTCACCCAGAGAACCAGAGGAAAACAGAAACAAGGCATTCCAAAAGAGATAATTCAAATGCCCCGAAAAGTTTTTGGAAAAAGGTATTTTTCCGCATTAATTCTTTGAATATGTTCCATGACCAGATTGGTAGGCATCTAGGTCATGGCGAAAAAGGAGACAAGTCATAAGTCATGCTAGCGGAGGCAGACCTTTGAGACGTATAAGTCTCTCTCAGTATCAGCCCCTTTGCTGGAGTGTCCGGGACTGCGGCCCCGGGACTCTTGCTCAAGATGTTGCTGGACCATCCTGACCAGCTGGGATGGATCTGGCTCGCAAGACACACGGATTCTAGGAACATTTGGCCCACTGGTTATTCTGAGCTGAGGCTCGGCCAGCTCCATCTCTCTTGAGTGGGAGGCTGCTGGGTAGGAGGGGGGCCTCGTGGGCTGATTAGAGGAGCTCTTGTCAAGAGGGAGGAGTTGGCCAACACGTTTTTCTCCAGGACTGTTAAACGAATGGTGCTTCTTGGGAGGGATTCGAGGAGAGTTACTCTGAGCTCTCTCCATCACCTGTGTTCAGATAAGCACAATAAAACCATTCAGATTATGACCCACAAAACTGAAGATGCAGGGGAGGCCACTTCAGAGCGTGATAATCTAACATCATCCAGATGATTCTGAAACTAAAGGAAAAGTTATTTACAGGAAGTGAGATTCATCATATGTGGGCACCAAACCTGAAGAATTTGATAAAATGAAGCAATTAGCAAGGGCAAATGAGAAAACTGACATATAATGTTTACAATCAGTGACTGGAGATTCTTGACAATGAGTACTAGGGCTGGGTATCAATACAGATTCCTAATTCAATTTGATTCTGATTCATAAGCTCTTGATTCAGTGCTAAATTTGATTAGATTCTAATTCATTTGGATTTATTTCAATTATAATGTTCATTTTGCTTACATATAAGACATTGTCTATCTGCTAATGCTGTAAATTATACAGCGTAATGTTCAGATTCAAACTGGTACAGTAGCTCACCTTTTTGAACGATTCATTAAAAGAACCAATTTAACAAGTCATTTGTCTCATGAATCAGGCTATACTTATATGGTGTATATTTTTGATTCACTAAAAAGAACCAAATCACTTGTTTACTGAATCTAGGTTTTGTTTCATTAAAAAGAACAAACTCATTTGTTTTGTGATTCGGGCTTTTCTAATGTGTGTTGAATCACTAAAGAACCAAATCATAGGAGATGCTTATTTCGTGAATCAGCCTACACTAACGCTGTGTATGTTTTTGATTTACTAAAATGAACCGGCTCATACAAGTCATTTGTCCATGAATTGGACTATGCGAGGTGTGTTGTAGGCTTTTTGCATGCAGCCCTCAAAGAAAGACATTGCTTGCCATTATTTCAGTAGTATACGGTCTTTTAATTAAACTCACATTCAGGATTTTATGAATCAATACTGGGATCGTTTAAAGGAAGATTGTGATTAATCAGAGAATCAATACTTTCACCCAAGCCTAGGTAGTACTAATCATGTAAGAGTCCTAACCAGATCTTTCTGTACCTCTTTGGCCCAGGCCGGTTTGTCACTGGGGTTGACGGAGTCTTTGTAGTGGTATAGCTGTTTTTTGTCTGCAGGTCGTGGCTCTTGTTGCTGTTGCTGCAGTGAAACCAGGTAGGCCCTTTCCTGCTGCAGCTGCCGCTGTAACCGCTCAGCCTGTCTCTGCTCCTCCAGCTGCTTCCGTTTGTATTCCTAGACACACCAGAGAACCAGAATGAGATGAAAACAGCAAGATATGGAGCAGATAACCACATGAGACAAAATAATGCTAACAGATTTGGACTTTTGTACTCCTAAAAATAACTGAAGGCTATCAGAGGTTTGAAACTTCAAACTCGACAGCTCTATAAGATAATCCCATCGATGGCCTGATGGCCGTGGATCCTGAGTCTAATTTCCCCGAGAACTGAGCAATAACAAACAGAGCTGTCACAAATCCCAAACGCCCCAGATCAATTCACACAATTGATATTCTTTGTGAGTGCACTGATCGCGGAGGGGACAGACAGATGGCATAAGCGCAGTAGATGAAAAGAAAGGAAGTGCAAGAACTTTAAAGGTGAAAGTTGAAATGATAGTTTACCAGGAGAAGAGCTTGTTCTTGGAGAAGCTGCTGTTGAAGAATCTCCAGCTGCCTTTGTTCTTCTTCTAACTGCCGGCGGATATACTCCTAACCCCATAGCACAGTGCATCAGAACGAGAGTGAGAAAGAGAGAGCAGAAAAAGAGATGACAGGGCCTTCAAAGAGTTTAAAAATGAAAGAATGAAAGATTAATCAAGCAAATCTAAAGGTAAGAAACCTTGATAATAACTTGCTGCCCTGCCTAGATCCCATATGGCCTTATGTGTGATGAGCTCAGTACCCAAAGGTCACTGGTTCAAACTGTGGAATGAGCCATCCATGCACTAGGGAGTCACTTAGGACCCTGATCCTAATTTCCTGAAGCAGGGCAATTAACCCCGGACTGCTCCAGGGGAATGTCGCCCCAAAGAAAAAGTATTAGAAGTCGTTTGGATTAAAACCATTTTGTCAAAATGACAAAAAAAGTGTGATAGGTGCAGCACAGGATCCAATTCAATCCTAAAGTTGACTTTTATTGCCTTCTAGACAATAGCTGCATAATGGATGGAAATGCCATTGGATATCAGCGGGAATCACCTCTAATAATGCCTTTTGCAGTAAGTTATAATAATTTTTAAATATTTAAGAGATAGATCTGTAGACTGGTAACATGCATGTACACTACCGTTTTTATTACCGTTTACCAATTTATTCTGAAAGATTAATTAAATTAGAATTTCAGAAATGACTTTAATAATGTTACAAAGATTTCTATTTCAAATGCGGTTTACTGAATTTTCTATTCATCAAAGAATCCTGAAAAAATCACAGTTTCCATAAAAGCATAACTGTTTTCAACACTGCACTGATAGTAAGAAATGTTTCTTGAGCACCAAATCACAATACTACTGTTGAATGAATATTACCCCAAACTGAATGGTAGTGTACATAGTACATTACAGCATTATAGTGCAAAACAGGTTAAGAAAAGATTAAACGAGATTTGGCTTCAAACAGAAAACAAGACAAATGTGAGAACTAATGAATATTTACTCTCAATAATGGCTCAGTCATTCTTATTTGTCTCTGCATAGAATCTCACACATGGCCCGTGAGACGTCCTAATTCACTATTGAACAGGGCTTGTGCAGCCCAACCGCATTTGAAAGGGTGGGTGGGTGCTTTAAATATGCATACCATCCAACAGAACATTTCTCTCTCTAGAGGGAGTCATAGACTAGAGAGAATGCTTTAAACAAGGGATCGAGGCATGTGAGAGTCTGATATGCATATCTGAGAGGACAGTTACAGCTGAGAACAAAGTGCACTGCGCATTACACATATGATTTACAGAGTGTTTAAAAACGAGTGCATGGATAAACGCTCTCTTCATGCGTGTCTGCTTTAGTAAGTGTGCATATGTGAATATGCGATAATGTTTGCGTTTATGTTTACATGGAGAGACTGATCAAAAAACATTTTCACAGTTTTTTTTTCTACACCAATATTCACCCTTTTCTAATTTAAATAATCGGTTTCTCATGGCAAATTACTGTTCATCAACAATGATACTGTCATAACTATTATTTTGATGTTTCAGAGGAGAAAATGCTGCAAATATATACATATATTTATATACTGTATATATATATATATACTGTATATATACAGGTGCATCTCAATAAACTTTATGACGACCGTGTACCCATCTTCTGATGGCTACTTCCAGCAGGATAATGCACCATGTCACAAAGCTCAAATCATCTCAGACTGGTTTCTTGAACATGACAATGAGTTCACTTTACTCAAATGGCCTCCACAGTCACCAGATCTCAATCCAATAGAGCACCTTTGGGATGTGGTGGAACGGGAGATTTGCATCATGGATGTGCAGCCGACAAATCTGCAGCAACTGCGTGATGCTTTCATGTCAATATGAAAAAAAATCTCTGAGGAATGTTTCCAAAACCTTGTTGAATCTATGCCACGAAGAATTAAGGCAGTTCTGAAGGCAAAAGGGGGTCCGACCCGGTACTAGCAAGGTGTACCTAATAAAGTGGCCAGTGAGTGTATATATATATATATATATATGTTATTGAATGCTAGAATATTGAAATAACTGGTATGTCAAAAAAAAAAAACAGTGAAACATTGACTGATCTCTAAATAGATGTGCCATTTATTAACAGAAAGTACATCTTGTCTCCATCTCTGTAGTGGTGAATCAGTGGGAGTCTGTTAGCATGGAGTGTGAGTGTGTGAACCCGCCACGTCACTTCATTTCTTCTCTTCCTGTTCATATAAATTAAGTTGTCATTTCTGGCATGGTTTAGCTTCCCTATCTCTTTTTGCACAGTGAATTATAGGTTAGTTTGTAGTCATAGACCAATATATAACAGGTTGCACAATTATGTACATTTTCAGTCCTGAAATAACTCTAACCATCAACTTCTTGTGAAAAAAAAAATAGTAGCCATGTATGATTGTGGATGTGCGCTTATGTGTTCTTATGTACCTGCTCCCTCTCAGCATGCCTCCTCTCCTCCTCTCTCCGGAGCTGCTCCATCTCCTCATAACGCCTCCTCTGCTCTCTCTCCTGCTGTTTCCGGAGCTCTCTCTCCCGTCGCTGTTGCTGTGAGATTACAAACACATGTTCTCATTAATGAACCTCCCATTCTTACAAATAAATCTCAATGCTGACCCCAACTATCGGCCCAGCTTCACACTAGCACATGTAGTTCCTTCCTATACCACTAGGTATAGGCAGTTTAAAAGACAATGCATTTCGAGCGTGTAGCCATTCTGAATGGCGTTTCCCCAGCAGGGGCTGCTGACAGGAGCTGTGCTGAAATGAGGCGGCCTGACAGTGGACCAGCGGGAGATAGATGTGTTGAATGAGAGGTTGACGCCCAGCCGGGCCCCCGGATTCATCCCCACAGGTTTTCTGCTCCCTCCCCTACTGAGAAAACCCTACATCACATAACTCGGGAATATCTCTACTGGTTCAATTATCATCGTCTTTCTTTGTCTCCCGTTTGAAGAATTCCCAAGATGTTGGGTAACCTTCCTGCGGACTGATCATAGCTCAGAGTCTCCCATCTCATGAGCCATTACACAGACAAAATAGAGTACAGGAAGTGTGTGTTTGAGTGTGACCGGAATAATAGCAAAGCATATTGTCTGTTTGTTCTGATAGGGTTGCAAGGAAAAACAATGCTAAATGCAAACAATAAAATGCAACTAAGCATATAATCATGCATGAAAGCAGAAGAAAGTGCTTCCCATTTCTTTTGTTGTTGATGCCAGAGGCTGTGTGAGATTTTGACTCAAATTCATGTGTTAATTGGTAATATGGTGAATACTAATAACTTTTTTGATCCATATGTCTGCTGTTGTTGTTTTTGTTAATAATTTAGCATATTGTTTATGATAATATTATTACCTTTCAACTTATTTTTTGATTCAGAACAACTTTGGTTCTTTGTTGGGTAATAACTTGATATTTAATGGGTCTTAAAGCAACCTCAGATGCTGGAATAAGAATCAAATCAAATGTGCTTAAATATATTATAATAATTAGCTTTAAAGATATTAAAATAAAATGTGCTTTAAATAATATAAATATAAATGAATAAAATATTATAAACAATATATTTAGATTAAATATTTAGCTTTAAATATATTAAAATAAAACAATAAGTGCTTTAAATAATATAACATGAAATAATTCAAACTATATCAATACAACATTATAAATATATTTAGATTACATATTTAGCTTTAAAGATATTAATACACCTCTAATGCTGAAGATTTCAGAAACATGGCTGCACACCCACAGTCTTTAAACTGTTTCTTTTCATACCTCCTCTAGTCTCCTCCTTTGCTCCTTCTGTTCCTCGATGCGTTTCTGCCTCTCTGCCAGTAGTTGGCGCTTGTGTTCCTCATTCTGTTGCTGTTCTAGCTGTTGTCTCCTCAGGGCTTCGGAGCGCTCCTTATTGGCCAACTGCAGACGCAGGAAGTCCCGCCTCAGGGTCGATTCCCCAGGGATGTTTATGATGGAGCTGTAAGGAAGACGTTAAATCATCTTTAAGTCAATCAGGTCTCCACAATACCCACATGCTTGTGTGTGTGAGCGGAAAAAAGTCTATGTACCTCGGCTCTCCTATGTCTCGCTCTTCCTCCTCCTCTTCACTTCCACTGTACTCATATTCCGTCTCGTCTGAAAAAAACAAAAAAACGGATAATCACACAGCACTGCAAGACGTAGGTTTTTAAGAATAAAACTTTTAAAGGGGTCATATGATGCGATTTCAATTTTTCCTTTCTCTTTGGAGTGTTACAAGCTCACCAAATACACAAAATAATGTTCTTTTTAGCAGCATCATATGACCCCTTTAAGATTAAGTACAGATTCAGATAAGGAATGTTGTGACAAAGCAACATTAGCATGAAAAGTTTCATGCCAAGTAAAAAATTAGCATGAAAAGTATTTTTTAAAAGTATACTTTTAATATTGTTAAAAGTTAATTTTTTTGAAAGTTATTAAATAGTTGTCAACTCTCACTAAAAATAATATTAAATACATAAATTAAAAAACAAATAAATTAATATTTTCATGAAAAGTATTTTTAAGTATATTTTTTGAAAGCTATATTATAGTTGTCAACTCTCACTAAAAATAATATTGAATAAATAAATAAATAAAATGAATATTAATATAATAATTAAACAATAAAAAATAATATAATAAGTAAATAATGAAATTACAATTCTTATCATTCACAAAATATAGGGCCGTATCGACAGATTTCATTAATCTGTTCAATTCTGATTCACAAACTCTTGCTTCAGTTTGATTTCAATCTCGATATTGATTCATTTGGTTATATACCAAGTACAGTACATGTCAATATTTCTTAAGGAAAAATATCTAACTAAAGCTGTAAACTATATAGGGAACCCTGAGTTGGTACATTATTGTAATATTAAAGGTTAAAATTAAAAGTCCAAACTATTAAATTCAATTTCTTTTTTTTCTTCTTTCTTTTTTTTAATTTAGATATAATATAATACAATGAACAAAGCTTATTGTGATTAATTGGATGGCAGGCATGCTACAAATAATGTTTAGTGAAGTTTTGTTCACACATCAACAGAAAACGGCATAGACAAAAAAAAGCAAAATCAAGCTTGGGATTTAAGAATCAATATTGGCTCATCAAAATGAAGAAGATTGAAAAATCGAGTAATCGATATTATCAACCCAGCCCAAACAGAAACCAAGTAAACTCACCCCTCTCTCCTCTCTTCTTCTTGGTCCGATCAATGTGGTCTTTGAGCTGGATTCGGACCTGTCTCTCGTTGGGAAGGTCTTTGATGAAGGGATGCTTGACGAGCTGCTCAGTACTGGGTCTCTGGTTGTGATTCTTCACTAAACAGCTCTCAATGAATGACTGGAACTTTTTAGACCTACAGAGAACAACAAACCGATCAGTTTTGACTCTCAGGTCCTGTTCATTACCATCAGTTGTAGATTTGAAGTGCATATTCAATATGATGAGAGGCTTGACTCACCACTTCTTGGACTTGAGACGGGGCGCTGGGTTTCTGGGTATGAGGAAAAGTGCTCGCATGGGATGCATATCGCACAGCGCTGAGAAAATAGACAGGTGTTTGTGTTTAGCAATCACTGTGTTCATATAAAATACATTATCATGTACTGCATTGTGCTGGACTTACGAGGGGCTCCTTCTGCCATTTCAATAGCTGTAATTCCCAGCGACCACAGATCACTCTGTAACAAAACGGTGCTGTTAGGATCTCTGCCTGAAGCCAAACAAGACCCTCACACAAAAGCAATCAGGTGTTGTAAGAAGAAAGTGAGCGTAATTAAGAATCGCTTGAAATACCTTGAAGTCATATGTGGCGTCTGGGTTCTCATCACAAGCTATGACCTCTGGAGCCATCCAATATGGCGTGCCAATAAAAGTGTTCCTCCTACCGACGGTACGGTCCAACTGTGCACTCACACCAAAATCAACTGTTGAAAACACACGCAATCACACACACACCGGGAAGATTTGGCCTTAATGTGTCTGCGTGCAGTAACGAGAGGAGAGGTCTTTGATGAAGTGCATGCTGCCATCTGCCTCTGTGCCACTCTTCCCTCGTCACCGCAGGCAGTTGTTGTCATAGCAACCAGCCTGAACTGTCTCCCAAACTCAAACAACTCGATGACAAGCCCTAATAACTCCAGAGGAGGGTCACAGGCTGTTTCTAGATATTAGACACTACCAAAAATTCTAGTTACGTTATCATCGTTGTTACTTTTAGTTAGTTAAACCTCAACATTGATTCATACACATTTACGGAAGCTTCTTCTAAAGTACCGGTAAGTGTGTCATAACAGAATGTATAGTGTGTCTGTGTGATAGCTGTCAGGGGTGTGAACTCACCTAGCTTGACTTCCGCATTTTCTGTGAGCAAAACGTTCTGACCTTTGATATCACGATGAATGACCTTATGTTGATGCAAGTGGGTCAGACCCTATCAAAACCAGATGAATAGGTTAGACTCAACTGGAGAAGGTCAAATGAGGAAACACTCTTCAAAAATAACACTTCTGTAAGCTAATAATGTCTTCTAGTGGCCCACACTACTCACCCTGAGGATCTCTCTGCAGATGTAGGCTGTCCACTCCTCCTTCAGAGAGTTTCCTTTGGTGTTCTTTATCAGGTCTGTCACTGAACCAGCACCACAAAACTCCATCACCAACTACAGACACAACACGTCAACAAAATTAGGACAAAATCTAACAACCCAATGATGAACAATCTAATTTAGTGGAAAACTGGGCTACACTTATATACACATATGTATGTATGTATGTATATATATATATATATATTTACAAATTTTACACACACACATACATAAACATACATATGTAAAAATACTGCTGTTCAAAAGTTTGGGATCATAAAGATTTTTAATGTGTTTTAAAGAAGTTTTTATGCTCATCAAGGCTGCATTTATTGTTAATGAAGATAGCATATTAGAATGCCTTTAGCATAAAAACTTCTTTAAAAAACATAAAAAATCTTTAAAAAATATATATACACACATACACTTATGTATACATACATACACACTGTATTTAAATAATATAGATTTATTATATAATATTATTTATTATCCTCAAATTAAATTTGAAGACCTAAAACAATGGTGTGAAATGCCATTGAGGAATTCAATACAGCCCTCGGGATGATTTGAGCAAAGTTAGTATAAAAAAAATTAAAATTTTAAGTAAAAAAATTAAATATCCATATATACAAATGTTCTATTTTTTTAGGTACAGCAGCTCACATTTTTAAAGTGGCAGAACCTGTATTTTAATTAGATGCACTCAAACTCACACATACATGCAAATTCACGCTTTCAGCTGAAACTAGATCTGTGAATGACAACTTCATTTTCCCACTTTGAAAAAGTTTTGAAGAAGTTAAAATGACAAGATAGAAGGTTACAAGAAAAAGTATTAGTGGTTAAAAAAAAAAAAAGGGAATTTCATCGTTGTTCCAGAGAAAAGTCTCCAGATGACAATAAAAATATAAAACAAGCCATGCAGTTTCTTTTTTTCCCCTTAGTCCTACCTTTGCCTTAATATAGAGTTTTAGTAAGGGCCAGTGACATGCAAACTTCTAAACCCAGTTGTGTTTTTACTTCTTTGGTTTTACCTTTTTTCTCAAGACACTCATAAAAAGAGCCCTATTCTCATTAGGAGCCACAGGGGCACAATAAAAGTCAATAAATGTAATTCATGAGCATAATATGATTGTTTCTCTGAAACGCCGATTGGTTTTGAATGCTCTCTTGAGCTGGCCCTCAGATGGGTCTAAATATGTTTGGCCTCTGGGACTCTCCAAAGTCACAACTGCTGAGTTGGCAACACTGTTTTTCCTCTAAGGGAAATCCTTCTTTACAAAGACGCCCAAAGGAGGGTGGTGGTGCTGACCACGTGCTCCAGTGCAAGTAAATGTCTTCAGTGTGTCACTTATCTTTATGTTGCTGGGCAAAGACAGCGGCAAAGCTCACCACAGAGGAAATGAGGCTGGCAGTTTACGTTCAATGCATAGAGATGAAAACAACAAGGCCTAGGCACCTCTGTGCGAAGTGTGAAAAAAATTTTTCTCATTGAACACCAGAAAGACCTTAAATTATTAAAGTAAAATAGGCCTCAAATTATTATGTTATGCTACAGTCAAACTTAAAGTTTCATGTGCCTGCAAATCTGTGTTTGAGATATAACATAACAAAAAAATTAAAATAATAATAATATATAGTAAAATGTTGTCATGCTACACTACCTCTAATTGAAAAAAGCTACATTGTTCTGAAAACAGCTAAACTACTAGCATACTATTTAAAAAGTAGTTAATTAAGAAACATCACTACTTTTAGCTCCCTAATAGTGTATTGTACTACACACTAGGGCTGGGCGATATAGCTAAAAAATGTATCAACGATATAATGTTTCATATCAGCTTCTATATTTCTCTAATATTTTGAATGAATAACGCAGCAGCGGCACGTCTCGTGGGCTAGACTAACAAAACATTAAAACGCAACAACGTCACTTACATCATCATCACCACGTCCCGCGCGCCACTGATGACGCTCCCTGACGCACTCCTAACATTCAAATACAAATGTATATTTTAAATTCGACTAATATTCATTCTTTATTCACAATCTCCTCATCACAGGCAGACAGCGTCACTCATAGTACGTGCCAATATCATGCGCTATATCGAACAATTTTTCTATCGATATCGAAGAAGGAGTACCATCGATAAATATCGATACCGTTTTATCGCCCAGGCCTACTAACAATGAAACATTTGCACACTAAAATAACCCTGATTCTTTCTGCCAACAACTAATGAAGACTGACCCAGAGCTGGTCATCCACGCCAGGTGGGTTCTTCTTGATGAAGGCACCATAGTAGGTGGCGATGTTTCGATGGTGGGAGTATTTTTTCAGCATGTTGATCTCAGCTTTAATCTCCTCCTCCTCATCCTGTCAAATAAAACAGACAACACTTGAGACAGAGCAGAAAATACAATGTTTCTTGGTCTGTGAGTCATTGTCAGGAAACTATTCTACAGTATGATTTACTACTGCACATAATTAACAGTACAAGTACCTCATTTATATTACTTAGTAAATTATGTCATTGTTATTTTTCCAAGTTAAGTGTGTAATTTCTGTGCCACTAGCAACAAAAAATTGGGGGGGAAATTGTTGTTTTCAAACATTGAAGACTGGAGTAATGATGCTGAAAATTCAGCTTCGCATTATAGGAACAAATTACTTTTTAGAATGTATTCAAATAGAAAACTAATTTAAAATTGCAGTAATATTTCACAATATCACTAATAATATTAATAAAAAAATAACCTTTTTTAATGTATTTTTATCAAATAAATGCAGCCTTGGTGAGCATAAGATACTTCCAAAAACATTTTTAAAAATTTTAATGACCCCATGATTTTTTAACATTAGTATATTATTATCATAATGTTAATAACATATTCATCATTAAAAAATTCCAAAATGCTTAATGCATTGTCCAGGAATCAGATATGGAAATCCCATAATAGTTGACTAATAATCTGAATATTGAGGGAGTGTGTGTCTCTATGGTGGTCCTTCAATGCCTATGGAGGTTACACCCCTGGTACCCATAGATATGTATAAGTAGATGCCACATTCGAGCGCTCCAGATACGTCGACGTGTCCACCATCTTGGAACGTCACTCACAATAAAAACTTTCAGAAGGCGGGCCTTCATTTGATACAGGAACTATTCGAGCCGTTCATGCCAGACTGGGGAGAGAGGTGTTGTAATAATGTAAAATGTGAAAAATAATGCGTTTTTCGAACAACCTAGTATGAGAGCCTGTTCTTTCTAGTACACCCCCAAAACAAAATCAAGACTTTGTAAAAGAGCATAATAGGACCCCTTTAATTACTGGAGAAACTGGACAAACTTTCACAGGTAAGAATGTGTTGGTTTGTGTTTTTAATATGTATTACCTCAATATTACAGGTTTTTAAACTATAGTATCTTTTAAATGTCATGTTAGCTAACGGCTTCGTCTTGTTGTATTGTGTTAGTTCAGCAAAATCATCTGCTGAAGTCTATTGCAGCTATAGATATTCATATATGCGTATAACTAGGGCTGCAGACATACAGGCAACTTGCACGACCTCTGCAGGGTCGTGGGCATGCTGGAGCCTATCCCCGCATCTCGGGCCACATGCAGGGGACACCCTGAATGGATGGCCAGTCCATCCCAGGGCTCACACACAGACACACCTAGGGAATTTACAGCATCCAATTCACCTATGCTGCATGTCTTTGGATTGTGGGGGAACCCGGATCACCCGGAAGACACCCACGCAGACACGGGGAGAACATACAAACTCCTCACAGAAAGGCTTCCTGGCTCAGCCGGGACTCGAACCAGGGACCTTCATGCTGTGAGGCGACAGTACTTGGTACTTTGTTTGCCTCAAATTACATTTACATTGTTTGCGTTTAAATAACATCATGCAAAAAGTGAAAAGTGAATGTGTAAAAGTGAAACCGACATGGAGAGAAACTTACCCCTGTGACATCCATGACCTTGATTGCAGCGAGCTGGCCAGTCTTGACATGACGTCCCTGAAGAGAGAAACATAAGAGCGAAGAAATATCATTCATGAGAATCATACAAACATAATACTAGCATTATTGAACATGTGGTAATGAGATCTATCTGTGGCAGAAGAATATGTGGACGTAAGCCTCTCTGGCATGCGGCATCATTAAGTAACAGCATAGGAAAACACACACACACACACCTCCTAGAATGATTGAATCAGACTCAAAAACCTGTGTGAATGATCTCCGGCTCTTGGCTGTACCATTTCGTGTTTGTGAATGTGTGTGTTACAATGCCACCAGATGACAACTCTGTTTGCATTGGACGAATCTCCAAAAGCGTTATGCAACCGAAGGAATGTGGAAATGGAAATCACTGTCCCGGGTCTCCCCCAATTCCCTCCCGTTTACCTGTCAAGTTCCTCACTTCCCCCGAGCTCAATTTTATTTCATAACCAGAAACGAGAGAAACAGACACTGCGGACGCAGATCATCTGCGCGCTCAGCAGGTCCCGCGTTTCAGGACAATAGCGGGAGATACGGCAGCAGATCTGAGCAGAAGTGCGTTGATCTGAACGGCAGTCACCCAGTGTGTGCTCTTCAGAATGAATTAGGCACACTTCATCTCCTCACCCAACACACTCCCACCGCTTTGATTCTGAGCAGAGGAGATGTTTCGGTGAGAGAAGGAGGGGAAGAGCGAAAAAAGGTGGGAAAGAGAGGAGGACATGAGGAAAGAGCAGCATACAAGTCCCACCAGTGCTCATTAACAACTTCAACCGCTACTGGAAAGTATTAACGAGTGGAGAAACCCAGACAAACCACATGGCTATATAAAATCAACATAGTCAATGAGAAAAATCACTGAGTTGGGAACTTTTAACATTTTATGAAACACAGAGAAGCGTAGGAACCATGGCGTGACGTGCACCGAGTTCAAATAGGGCTCACATCATTTGATCCCATTTTGAGCATCTAATAACTATTTTGAGCACCTAATAACTAATTTTTACTAGTGGTCAACCAAATATATCGACCAAAATGCCAATATTTGTCTTTTATTATTGCCATCATCTGATAAGTGTTGAAAGAGACTTCGTATTATTAATCTGTTTATTTTACATGTTTATTTTTTTCAAGTTCAATTTTTTTCTAATTTAGTAAATATTAGGTCAAATAAATATTAATTTATAGCAGCATGTTTTATTTCCTTTCTTTAAATATAATTTATAGCAGCTTTATTTCAGCCATCCTGCTCAAAGACAGAAGTTCCCAAACGCTTGAACTGGAAAAACATGCTGACTGGACAAAAATGTTGGCTAATTTGAATACATCTGTGACAGAACACATGAGCAAATCATCATAATAATACATCCGAGTAATCGTAATAAATTATGCTGGCATATTAGTGAATCAGATGTGTGAACGTGGTGAACGGGTGCATGTGTGATGGATTTGTGCCCTACAGCTCCACGTCTCTCCTGATGAGATTCACAGGGCCGACTGCTAACTGGAAAAACCATCTGCCATCTTGACAGAGATTAACTGAAAAGTTCTGGATCGTTGACGACGTGTAAGATAAGACTGTCCCCAATTGCCATAAGCCATGAAAAAAGCAAGACGCAAAAGTGCAGACTGTGCAGAGATAAATATAACTATGCTCAGAATGGAACATTAACATACTGTATGTATATTCCATACATTGTGCAATATTTTTAGAAACAATATGCAAAACAGAACAAAGTGTTTCAAACTGTCGTCACATGACCTCATTACATTTCATGTTAAACTTAGCTGTATTTATCAAAATAACTAATTATTTTTAAAATTATAACTGCAAATAATTTATATAGCACATTTAAATACAGCGAAGCTGACCAAATTTTTATGTAAAAATGTCTTACATTTTGACTGTCTAGTCAAGTCAATTTTATTTAAGGAGGTAGGTAGATGAGATTTTAATGCCATGTCAGCAGCTGATGCTACTCATGGCAAGAGATTTCTAACAATTGTTCAGTTTTCTAACAATTAGAAATAAAATGAAATAAAATGTTTTTTAAATATGCATATGATAAAAATTCTAAAACATTTTTTCTGGTAAGACCTTATTGTAATTAAAGTAATAAATAAATAAAGAGATTAAAAATGGAAATGAATGATCAAGTTGAGTGCTATGCATCATGGGATATGGTATCCCATAAAGTGCACTCTGCTGTATACTGCACATCTGCAGTAGGCAATCTAAGTGTTTCACACAGAAAATATATGCATACTGTACTTATTATGGTATGCATACAGTATAATGTAAAAATAGTAAATATGGTTCTGAACAAAACCATTACACGATTTCAACAGAGCTTATAAAAAAAAAATTTTTTAAAAAGATTGGCTTTGTCATATTCATCAGCAGATTTTTATTGTTTTATTTTTTTGTAGCCTATGTGTGAATGAATGCTTTTAGAAACCAAACAGATAAGCACACTATGCGGTCACAGAACCCTTCTAATCTAGACTGGCAGCTGAAATGCATACGGAGGTCTGTTCCCATTATATCTGAAATGACTGTAAATGGCTATCGGAGAGCTTGCAGTAGTAATGCATTGTAACTGTAGCCGCAAAATGCTGTGAGGAAGATATTGCTGTGTGGTTTCATCATCACGGCTGCCATTGGCTATACTCAACTCTCCAATCGTGAGAACTAAGATGGTATCTGCTGGAGGGTAGGGAAACCAAACAATGGTGATCACAGCCATATATATATATCTCTTTGTAGAAGTTGTGAAAACGGAACAGTTATTATTGTACAATCAGGATCAGGAAGTCATTTGTCACTGCAAGCCTGGTGTATGTTTGTACCGCTTAACGGTAGACACAGGGTGCCAGTGCAAAAAAAAAAAAAGAAGCACAACACTCCACTTCCTCCTCTGTAGCCTAGCAACAAGCTTGGAAGGCAGAGGAGGTTTGTGATTTTCACACTCTTCTACAGACAGCTCCTCTTGTTCCTGAGACATGTGACCTAGTGTGACCCTCTCAGCTCAGTCTCTGAGAGAGCTTTGGAGGGGCCGGAATCTCATCACTAATCTTCCATTCAGAGAACAGCCTTCAAAAAACCACATGCCCCGTAGTCACTTACGGAATGCAGGAAGTTGGGTGTTTTATTTAGAACCTTATTGTGGAAGCTTCCTTATTTAACCATAAGTTCTGTGTTTATCTCATCATGTATGGGTGAGAAGAACAAGCAAAGCCTTCACTCATAATGTGGACCTAGATTTCTGAGTGTTTTACTGTAAAACTTCTGTTGCTACAATGCTAGGGTGTTGTGGTGCATGGTTTCCAGGGAGTTGGTATGTGGTTGCTAAAGTGTTTGAGTTAGGGGTTAGTTGGTGGTTTGCCTGAATGACTGAGGACTGACTGAGGATCACCAGTGTTATTTTAGTATAATTTATGTAAGGGATAATGTACATCCAGCCGGTTGTTATCTCAGAATAAACCCCGACAGGGTGATCAGGCTGAACGGGTTCATTCTGAGATAACAACCGGCTGGATGTACATTATCCCGGAATGTCGCGACTGACCAATCAGAATCAAGTATTCCACAGAGCCGTGTAATAAAGTCTGGTAATTCTGTTGTGTGTCTTTGTCATTTAGTCATCGTTTTGTCTATATAGTGTTCTATATAGTTTATATAAATTATGTATTAATTTGTTTTAGTTTTAGTTATTTTAGTAAGTTAAACTAACTTACAACTAGCTGAAATAGAAGTGAAATGAAGGATCATTTATGAATATGTAACTTGCATTCAATTGACGTTTATTTTATTTCAAGTAACAAAAAATTTTTCTTTTAAAGGTTTTAGCTTACTATAACAACTCTGGATCACAAACTACTAGACTTTCAAGTTGTTACAAACATAAATTCACTCAGAAACATGCGTCTCATTGGTAGGAGATGCAGAACAAATGAAAACGTATTTAAAAATCGGCTCAAAATATCAAACATGTACACTCTCAGAAAAAAAAAAGGTACAAAAGCGGTCACTGGGGTGGTATCTCTTCGAAAGGTACACCTTTGTACCTTATTTAGCCTACTCCTAACGAGTACATATTAGTACATTAAAGGTACATTTTAGTACCTCAAGGGTACATAGTACCTAAATGGTATATATTTTTACCTTCTGAAAAGGTTTCAGCCCACTGACAACTTTTGTACCTTTTTTTCTGAGCTCATTAATGCTAATTTGGTGCTCAAAAAACATTTCTTATTATCATCAATGTTGAAAACATTTGTGCTGCTTAATTTTTTTTGGTGGAAAACTGATGCATTGTTCTTTCAGGATTCTTTTATAATCAGTGCCTTAAAGGAATAAAAATGAAAGAAATGTGTCATCAATAATCAATGTTCATTCTCTGAGACAAACAAAGCAAAACAATTATCTGAAATGACATTACAAAACCACTAGTTAACTGAATAGATTCAACTGAAAAGATGAATACAAAAGTTACATTCCACTTAGCCCACAATATTCATAAAGATAAATAATGACTGATTTCACATTAACAAGAAAACAAATAAGAGTAATAGACGAAAGAACTCATATAATGAAGCAATTCAAATCAACAGTCCGCATGTAATCTCACACCAAAAGTCAGGAAAAAAGTAATGAGTGTCAACAGAAAAACTATTCATCAATACATAAAAACCATGATTCATAATTTCCCTGCCTCTATTATTTCTTTCACACTAATTCAGTCAATCATGGTTGATTGTGACCTAAATGCAGCTTCACCAAAGCCACCAGAATGCCATCGACAAAATGTCTAATTTGGTTCAAAAACTGCTCAGCTTCCATATGATAATAAATGAATGCCTGCTGTTTTAAATAATATCAGAATTCTGAAAGATGTCAGGCGCTTGTGCTTTTGAAAAACTCCTACACGTAAATGAGCAAGTGTATTTTATATTCATTTATATATATATATATTTGGACTGATTAGCCCACGCAAATCCGGTGCACAAACACCACAGACTGTACTTTTTTGATGGCTCACCAACAGACACAGAAATGTAACTTTACAATGTAAAATAAAAACTAAATGTTGCCACCTGCTACCTGTTTATCCAAACATTGGTAGCCAAGAGGCGGGACAGAGGGAATGTCTGAAAAATATGTTAGGAAATCATGACTATTACTATTGCTCACACTTGCTGATACTATTGATAAGCGTTAAACTTCGGTGAGTAACTCATCCTGTTCAGTTTGTTACGGAATTACAGAACCGGCTTTCTGACAAGATGCGCGTTAAATATTGCATGCAATTTATCGTGCAGCCCTAGATCTGAATTATACTTCAAATGGTTTGGCTTGTTAGAGGTGCACTATTACTTTGCTAAGCGAACTGACTTGCAATTAAAAGACAAGCAATGAAATACTTGCATTAAATGAGGGCTGGACATTAAGCAACCACCAAGCTAACACTCAGTACACCCTAGCAACCACACAGAAACAGCCTTGCAATCATATAGAGTATCAATGACCAAGGAACCACCCAAATCACTCTAGAAACCGTAAAGCGGCCATCCAGAAGACCCTATCAACCACTTAGCAACACTCTAAAAACATCTCAGAAAACTTTAACATCATAGCAGCATATTGTGTACACGGTAAAATGACTTTCTGAAGTTGTAAATAACACTATTTCTGTTTTTATACTTCAAAATTCACATTTAATTCAATGTGTCACTTGCCGTTTCCTTGGAATTAACGAATGAAAATTGTTAGTAAAGCAATTTTTTTCAGTGTAAGAAAGCACCACACTTGTTTTCTTTCTGGACTGTTACAGACTAGACATTTGTTTTTCTTTGTTTATTTCCTTCTTCCTTTGTTCTTTTTCTTTCTCTTCTCTTTATTCTTTTTCCTTTCCCAAATTAAAAAATAAAAAATTAAGCAGAAAGACTCATCTGCCATCTGGGGGAAGTCGTGGCCTAATGGTTAGAGAGTCGGACTCGTAACCCAAAGGTTGCGGGTTCGAGTCTCGTACCGGCTTGTAGGTGGGGGGAGTGAATGTACAGCTCTCTCCCACCTTCAATACCATGACTGTGGTGCCCTGCCCACTGCTCCGGGTGTGTGTTCACGGTGTGTGTGTGTTCACTGTGGTGTGTGTGCACTTTGGATGGGATAAATGCAGAGCACTAATTCCGAGTATGGGTTACCATACTTGGCCACATGTCACATCACTTCACTCACTTAAATAGCCAATAGGCTTTAGTTGTTGGTAGAAGGCAGCTGGAATTGGGGGAGGGACACTCATTTAAAAGAGCATCTGATTGGACAAAAATATGTGTAGTGCTGGATGAGTCATCAATATTTTTGTCTTCAGAAGAAAAGGATTGGACATTTAAAATGCCTTTATCAGCTAACAGAGCAGGGTAGATTGCTTAAAATTGTAGTCCTTTACTGATTCTATATTACATGACAACAATTGTAGTTAGTAACGTAATCCTTTACATTACACATTTTAGGTAATGTAATCAGCCTACTTTAGGGCTGCAACAAAATCGATTAATCTAACAATTATTACAAAGATTAATCGACTAATCATCGATTATTTCACCAATTAATCAGTAGACTTTGTTCTATTATTCTGCTTTTACAATCAGTTAAAATACTGAGTTCTAACTAATAAATAAAACAAGGTAAGCACTTCAGCTTTGAAGTGAATGTCAAATGTCAAACATTTATATTACTATTGTACAATTACAATTATTACAATACAAATGAATATATTTGGCACACACAAAATGAGATGACAGAGAGACTTTCTCATTCACCATTTAATTAACTATGAAGAAG
Organism: Sinocyclocheilus rhinocerous; assembly: GCF_001515625.1. Classification (NCBI taxonomy): domain Eukaryota; kingdom Metazoa; phylum Chordata; class Actinopteri; order Cypriniformes; family Cyprinidae; genus Sinocyclocheilus; species Sinocyclocheilus rhinocerous. The sequence continues at coordinate 197,557 of NW_015657969.1, read as the reverse complement.
TAACTGACTGACTAAATGATGCATCATTCTGCCTAACATCTTTTGTAAGTCATATGGATATGAAACAAAATAATTAATAAAAAATTATTTTATTCACAACATTACGTCTCTTAAAACACCATATAGTGTAATAGTAATCAAAACAGTCCTGAGCTAGATTAAGCTTAAATCTATGCAAACCAAACTTTACCATCACTTTAATGTAATGATTTTTTATTTATTTTTGCATTCACTAATAAAAAGTTTAATAAACTTAAAAAAAAAAAATAATTAGCTAGCTCCACACTGAACAGCTGTTTTATAGCAGAAAATCAAGTTGTAATTCTAACTGAAAGCAACACTGACACTGTTTTTTCTTGTTTAATACTGTAAAGCGAAGTGCTTTAAAGCGGGGGTACAATGCTGTTTCATGCATTCAGAGTTGTTTACACTGTTAAAGAGTTGGATTCTCATGCTAAACATGGCCAAAGTAAAAAAAAAAAACGATTTGGACGTATAACACGTATTTCTGTGCCAAATACACACTTCTGGGTTTCTTACAAGTGTTTTTCGATCGTGGCTCTTCATGACGTAATGAAGGGTGGAACTCCTTATATGGGCATTTCTCCCGGAAGAGCGCACCCGCGCACACATCGACCAGAGCGAGGCAAAGAGCGCGCCCATCAACGCGCTTCATTCGGCAGTGCTGCACAGTACTCGCTTGGAAAGAATGTCTCTAAAGAGGTGTGTTTTTGGTTGTAAGGGAAGGTTAACCTTGTTCAGCTTCCCGAAGAATCCAGCGTTACGTAAACAGCAGATACAGTTTGTTTTCCGGGGCAGCAACGGAGTTTCGCAAGTGTTTGTTGACGAATGTTTTATAAACAAGGCCCAGTTCGGCGCTGGATTTACACATCGTTTGATACTGAAAGATGTAGCGGTTCCAGCTATAAAAGATCCCAGTCATGATTCAGAACTGCAGATGGTAAGTGAAACGGCATCAAATGTCTGTGTTTCGTTGGCAATCGGGCAAGTGCTCGTCCCTCTTTAGCTCCGCCCACGACACGCCTCCAGGAGTTCGGCTGTTTTCGGAGAGAATCGTAAAGCTGTATCTTTCTTTTATAAATATGATAAAACTAAAGACTTTTTGGAGATATGAAGGATGCAGTACTACTCTATAGGTACTCAATATTAATATGAGATTTGGTGAAATTGTGTGTGTTAGGTCCCCTTTAAATCAATTTATTGTATAAAGAGTTATATGAAGATCAGATGCTTTCTTAATTGCTGTTTTCTCACCGCTGTCATTTTTTGCTGTTTATTTCGTTATTGAGAGGAAAGCACGCAACACATATTTCCATATTCATCTAAACTCTGCTCTCAGCAGCGTCTAGTTCAGCTGCGCTGTGTGTCTTCTCTTGAATTTCATCTGGGAAAGCTGAATTATAGTCCTGCGCTACAGCGCCACACTGGTCAAATCGCGTTATTGCAGGCTCTTAACATTAGATCATATGAGATCAAATGACTATTCAACAACAAAAATGTGTCTCAATTTTATTGTCGACGCTGTCGATAATATCGACTAATCGTTTCCAGTGGTGGACGAAGTACACAAATCAAACGTTGTCCAACTCATAAGCGCTGCCATTTCTGTTGCATTTGAGAAACATCAAACGTCAAACGAAACGAAAGCGAAACTAAACCGCGCTACGTTTCAGCTACGCAGCACCACGGACCGTTTATCAGCTCACACCACGACGCAAACAAACTTGTCCGAGCTCAGAACAGCTTTACTCGGGAGCCAAAGTTGATTTTGCGACACTGTTACTGCACAGATGCAACAGTGCTGCGAGATACAGTGAGAAGCGTTTGAATTCGCCGCACAATGATAAGGTTGCTGCGAAATCTAGTG
>NW_015657969.1:195016-195224 GCF_001515625.1 Sinocyclocheilus rhinocerous | reverse complement strand
TGGTCAGTTCCATATACTAGAAGAATAATGGTACATTTAATAAGAGTGGAATATATAAATTTTCTATATAAAAATTCGATTTTGCACCTGTTACTGTTGTTAATAAAAATACATTTTGTATGCATCTTAACTCTTACTCTTATTTTGTAAAGTGCTTTACTGTCAAATCTGTATAAACAATAAACAAAAGAAAAATAAACAAGAAATG
>NW_015657969.1:162274-194997 GCF_001515625.1 Sinocyclocheilus rhinocerous | reverse complement strand
AGAGGAGAAACAATAATGTACAGTATGTGGAAAATAATGTTTTTTTTTAACCTTAAACCACAAACACATTTCATTACACCAAATACACAAAATAATGTTCGTTTTAGCAACATCATATGACCCCTTTAAAAATGTAATATACTCAAATTATGAGTACTTGATTTTTTGGAATCTGATTACGTAATCCAGATTACACGAAATCAGTTATTGCCCAGCTCTGTCAGCTAAAAGTATCAATGTTTAGGAGTACAATAGCATATAAATGGACTTTAAGCTAACATACATGTCACAAAACCTGTTGAAGAACACCAAGATCCTGTAACAACTCAGAGATTGACTCAGAAAACATGGTTATGAGCAGAGGAATTCTTGGTAATGAATCTTCAATTAATAAGAAATGACAGTACAGTTATGCCCCGATTCAGCTGACAAATTAGCTAATTCCACTGTCGCACATGATTTTTCATTTTTCTCCCTTCTTCACGCCGTTTCTCTTTCACTCTCATTAACACATGCTAACTATACACGAAGGGTGCCCGTTTGATTAGAAGAGTTCATCTTTTGCTGTGATGCATAATTTTCCATAAAAAGGAGATAAAATCTATCACAACATTCTCATCTTGTGAGACTGAGGGAAACAAAATCTAGCACCTGATAGAATATGACCCCTCCATACACCTTCACAAGTGGGCGACACCTCAGAATCACACCTCCTACTGGTTTTCTCAGTATACTGACTGCACCTGCACAGAGAGCTCAATGTCAAGCCCAAAACCTTCTGCAAACTGCGGCTTTTCTCCGAGGACTTTAAAGCGACAATCACAACCACATCCTCTTTCACTTCTTAATTTGTCTAATAATTCTGTATGCATGTACAATACATTCTTACTCAAATGTTAAAAGGTTAGTTTATCCAGAATTGAAATATCATTCTCATATAATCCCATACCTGCATTACTTTAGTGGAACACAATAGGAGTTGTTGGGTAGAATATTCTGCTATAAATTTTGGGGTTAGTAAGATTTTCTTTCTCTTTTTTTTCCCCAAGAAATTAATAATTTTATTCAGCAAGGATGCATTAAATTTATTAAAATCGACAAAAAAGTAATTGAAAGCTGTTCTTTTGAACTTCCTTTTGATTAAAAAAAATCCTGAAAAAAAATTATAATAAGACAATCAGCATATTAGAATGATTTCTGAAGGATCATATGACCCTGAAGACTGGAGTAATGGCTGATAAAATTCAGCTTTGCCATCAAAAGAATACAAATTATATTAAAATAGAAAAAAGTCATTTTTAAAAAATCTTATCTTATCAACTTGAATTTCTGTCTGTTAGCTATCATATGACTTGACATATATGGTGATTTGAAATATAGCATACAAGTTGTATGGACTAGTTTTACAGCGCTTATTTGTCATTTTAATGCGTTTGTATTTTTTTTTTATTGTACAGAAAATAGCGGTATAAATATTCTACCAATTCTTCTTGTTTCTCACAGAAGAAAATATAGTCATATGGGTTCGGAATGACATGAGGATGAGTAAATGGCAGTAAATAACAGGATTTTCATTTTTTGGGTGAACTAATCCTCTAAAAGTATTGCATAATGACAGCGGTTCAGATTGACAGACTGCTTAACTGCTCCTACATCACCTCTCGTGACTTCAGTCTCCAAGCATCAAATCTGACACTTTGATTGGTGATCCTCTTCATTTAAAAAAATAAATAAAAAGATCAATAGTATTCTCCTCTCAGCATGCATCAATCATACCCAAAATTAGCGTCTGACCGCTGTGGATGAAGACCAGAGTCTTCTCACCTTCACTTTCAAAGAAATGCCAAACCAAAAAAGTTCAAACATGCCAACCTGTTTAGACCATGTCAAACTGTACAAAACGTATCATAAATCACCATCAGCAACTTAAACCTTATATTTTCCTGAATGCTGTTTGCAAACCTAAGCCTTACAAACAAATCACCCTGTCCAAAACCGCACTTAAGTATTTTTACAATTGAAACATCTGACTCACACCCACTAGTTTTTGAGCAGGTTTCGGAAGACACACACATGAGTCTTGACACGTCTGAACATACCACACGTATAACGCAAGAGCTGCTGAGACACTAACAGGTAAGTGCAGATCTTTCAGGGAGGAAGAGGGAAAACTTTGAAGCAAACTGCTGAGGGAAATGCAAAACATGTTTCTGAGACTGAACTGGATAGACCTACCCAATCATACATTTGACTTACCGGACACCATTATTTACCTTATATACTTGTCCGTAGGTCCCATTTCCCACAAGCTCCACCAGCTCAAATATGCCCGCAGGGTCCTGAGGGGAGAAAATAATAGAAGAGGAGATTAGCTTGCATTATCCTGTCATTGAACATCAAGGAGAATCACACATACTGTATACATTGAGGTCATCATAAATGCTGACACTGCAGTCATTAGACCTAACAAAGCATGTCAATTAAAGTTAAATCTGTTTGCACATTGAACATAAAAACCTATTAAGGTATCCAGTGAGCCAAAGCCAGAAAATTAATTTTGAAACAAACACTGAGGCTAAATTAGGTCCTATTTCCTGCAAATTAAAACAACTTAATTTTTTTTACCAGAATTTTTTTCTAATCTCAAAGCAAATAATATTCAGTATTTTCATACCAATAATCAGTTAACAGTGTGCTATTATGCAGAAAATTCTGCCTTATTGGAAATGTCTGCAATCATGCCTGACGTTGAAATTATTAAAGATATTTTTAGCACAAGAACCAATAATATCTACCTGACTGTGCCGTTTCTATTTAAAAGTGCTGGCAAACCACAATGTGTTGGTGGGGATATAAAAAGCCAACAAGAATGAAATCAGATCACTCTTACTTTTCATTTTCATTTAATAAAACTAAAGCAGTTACCAGAACTGTCAAGAGTTCAATTCAGCTCCAACAAGCATGATGCTCATGAAAATAAGCACGACCAATAAATAATGCAATACACCTGGAACAATAAGCAAGACATGTTGCCATGGTAATCTGACAATAGCTGCCATTCCTGTCACCAGAGGGGTAATTTATGAAATATGGTTCAGTGAATTCACAAAAATGTGCATAACCGCTTAAAACAAAACGAGGGGATGAAGCTGGCGGAACATTTACGATGGATTCAGGTTTATTTAGGTGAATATAAATTTAATGAATGTAATGTTCAGAAAGAACGAGGTGTGTGTAACTAAAAAAACAGTGGTAATACTATGGGATTTGGATACTACCATAATTGGTATCTTGGAGAAAGGTGTAATCGAAAAAGTCCATTTATCGACGGCCCTGCCTTGAAGTGCAATATCAGCACCTACACTCTTGACCAATGAGAATCTCAGGGAGATCCAATATACTTTGGGAAATCCAATTCGCTGTATTCCCACTAACTCTCAAACATTCACCGTCGTTGTCACTTTTTCTGCTAAATGCTCTAAATACCTTGGTACATAAATGCAGAAATCATACAGTATCATGGTATACACTACCGTTTAAAAGTCTGGGGTCAGTAAGATTTTTTTAAGCAAATTAATACTTATTTAGCAAGAATGCATTAATTACATAAAAATGAGAGTAAAGACATTTACAATGTTAAAAAAAGGTTTATATATCAAATAAAAACTGCTCTTTTTAAATATCTGTTAATCAAAGAATCCTTAAAAGTGCATCACAGTTTCCACAAAAATTAAACAACACAACAGTTTTTGACATTGATAAGAATTTTTCTGAGCAGAAAATGTGCATATTAGAATGATTTCTGAAGGATCATCAGGTAATAAAACTAAAGGAGTCACCAGAACTGTCAGAGTTCAATTCAGCTCCAACAAGCATGATGCTCATGAAAATAAGCACGACCAATAAATAATGCAATACACCTGGAACAATAAGCAAGACATGTTGCCATGGTAATCTGACAATAGCTGCCATTCCTGTCACCAGAGGGGTAATTTATGAAATATGGTTCAGTGAATTCACAAAAATGTGCATAACCGCTTAAAACAAAACGAGGGGATGAAGCTGGCGGAACATTTACGATGGATTCAGGTTTATTTAGGTGAATATAAATTTAATGAATGTAATGTTCAGAAAGAACGAGGTGTGTGTAACTAAAAAAACAGTGGTAATACTATGGGATTTGGATACTACCATAATTGGTATCTTGGAGAAAGGTGTAATCGAAAAAGTCCATTTATCGACGGCCCTGCCTTGAAGTGCAATATCAGCACCTACACTCTTGACCAATGAGAATCTCAGGGAGATCCAATATACTTTGGGAAATCCAATTCGCTGTATTCCCACTAACTCTCAAACATTCACCGTCACTGTCACTTTTTCTGCTAAATGCTCTAAATACCTTGGTACATAAATACAGAAATCATACAGTATCATGGTATACACTACCGTTTAAAAGTCTGGGGTCAGTAAGATTTTTTTAAGCAAATTAATACTTATTTAGCAAGAATGCATTAATTACATAAAAATGAGAGTAAAGACATTTACAATGTTAAAAAAAGGTTTATATATCAAATAAAAACTGCTCTTTTTAAATATCTGTTAATCAAAGAATCCTTAAAAGTGCATCACAGTTTCCACAAAAATTAAACAACACAACAGTTTTTGACATTGATAAGAATTTTTCTGAGCAGAAAATGTGCATATTAGAATGATTTCTGAAGGATCATGTGACACTGAAGACTGGAGTAATGATGCTGAAAATTCAGCTTTGTCATAACAGGAATTAATTACATTTTAAAATAGAAAACAGTTATTCTAAATTGTTATGATATTTCACAATATTACTGTTTTGACTGTATTTTTGATCAAATAAATGATGTCCTGTTAAGCATTAGAGACTTCTTTAAAAAAAATTATAAATATTACCAACACCAAACTATCTGATTACCTTTGGATATACTACAAAAATCATTTTCACATATTTATATCGTTTTCCAATAACAATATCTAATACCATGACACCCACCCCCCCTAAAGTACTTTTCAGAATAATTTCTTCTCTTACATCTGCAGACTCAAGAATCAAAATACTCAACGTCACTGCTGCCGGTTGTGAGTGGAAACCCCATCAATCTCTCTGCTGCTCTGAGACCCGACGGAACATGAGCTTCCCGAAAATACACACCTGCACCGTACCTGCAGGAACATCATCTTCCTGTGATTTTTTTTTTTTTTTTTAAATAAACACTCACGTATCTATCTTACATAACTCAAGCATATGCCTGTACCTGCATGACACTTTGTTCCTGAAATAAGACTGTGAAAACGTACAGTTCTTTACAGAGAAACACACTGGAGAAAGGAAGGGTGTATATATGCTTAACATCTATTTTGGGAATGCTTTGAGACGTTTGCCCTCTCGAACAGAATGTTTAGTCTCCAAAACACATTCGTACAGATGGACAGGCATGGGGGAAAACTGCTGACTAAAATGAGACCACCACATTCTGCTTACGAATGTAAAGTTACAAGAAGATGCTTAAAGTGGCGCATGTTTCTCCAGGCATTCAGCAGTTTTAAATGATACACCATTACTTCTGTTGCTTCCGTTACAGGAAAATAACACAATGAGTCAGACTGTTTTTCAAGCAAGTTCACATTTCTCATGAAAAGACACCTCAGGCATCAGGCTAACATTGACGGAGTACACCAGCAGTCCACATCAGTGCAAATGGAGCACCCGCTGTATTTTTTCCTTTTATTGTCTCTATAGGGATTAAAAAAAACTTTAATAAACTAAGCTATGAACCAAACCAGACAGCTTTGAGATGATTCACAATATTGCTGATGATTCGCAAAAAACAAAACAAAAAAACAAAACCTGAAAATATAAGAAAGGGACAATTTGTACTGTAATATAACTGAATAAAATAAACATTAGGCTATATTTTAAAAAGACAATATACTGTATAATATATATATTATAATATAATGAAGTTTTACAATATACAATATATTCTTTATTAGTTTAATATAAAACAAAATAATATTTTAATGTTTTTGAAAGAATGCAGCTTACCAAGGCTGCATTTATTTGATAAAATTCGATCATTTAGTCAATAGGTAAAAATATGTTTTTAATATTCAATTAAAAAGATTTTCTAAAATTCTTTTTTTTTTAAAGTTACTTATGCTCACCAAGTCTGCATTTATTTGATGAAAAATACAGTAAAAACTCCTAAAATTTAGGTAAAATCGAGGTAACAATGGAGTTCATAGTAGGTCTATCTCAAAAGGTTTAAGTGTTATTTAAAAAAAATTTTATTTCTCTATGGATAAAATGAATAGGAATTTACTAGGACTTGTTTTTAAACTCCAATGTGTGAGATACATGAATTACAGTGTCTAAGAATTCCCAGTTTAACCAACAGAATATTTGCAACTTCACAGGGCGGAAACATACTCTACACAAATGCAGACATGAGGGCTTGGCTCATGCATTGAGGGCGTGTAGTTTTGTTCCTCATGCTTCATGTGAATTCTTCCATTACTGTCACAATAACAATTATTCAACCGAGTTAGCTTCAAATGCCATTAAATCAGTATTTAGGTTATTCAGGTAAACATTTTAACTCAGTTAGTTACTTTTTAAACTGTTGCTCTGCCATAAAAGTAGTTGACCTAAAAGAGAAAACTTATGTAAAGTTTGCAATAACACTGAGAATGCAACTTGTGCATTGTGATATGAATTTCACAGACAAATTTCATAAAGCAACAGACATAAAACTGAGCTTTTTGTGCATAAAACTACCACTTTACTTTTTCTGAAGTAGTGTAGTTTTGAGGACAAGGTACCATAGTAATATAATGGAAATGGCACAGTATATAGCAATCCCGAAACGGAATCAAAGCATGCTTCAGTCACACTAAAGCTTTAAACCCCACCTGTGTCATTAGCATTTTGGCAGGGCCAATTCCATAAGGACCATAAGTTAAGTGGTCCACTCTTTGAGTGGGAGGCCATTCACTTGATCTCTTGAAAACACCACTAAGGAAGGGGCCCGTCTGCAAAGCTCTGAAGTGCTGAATGTTAAGCTTTTAATTAGAAGTTCTGGTTTTGTACAATGTAATGTCCTTCTTTAGTAAAACTTGCATGACTTGCAGCAAATTCAGGTGAAAACTTTATGCGATTTATACCTAGTATGTGTTGTGTGGGATTTGTATGAACATAACTAAACAAAAAAATACATTAACTAGAACAAAGCCCTGAACCGTCTTTAGTATTAGTACACTCCGAGTCGTTGTAAATTGAACTAAACTAATCTGAGCTCTCCAATGGAGAAGTTGCATGTAAACAAACCCCTATAGTGTAGAGCCATGTGACCGTGCTGTTTGTATTAGAAAGCCGTCTTCAAAGGATCTTCTGAAAGACCATTGGAGGTTAGAGCATGTTTAGACATGCCATGTTAAATGACAGCATTGCAGCTCTGCACAGCCAAGAACAGAGCGCCTGATAAACAACAATATACCTGAGAGGGGAACCCATTGACCGGGGCAATACAGTAATCCAACACTAGCAATTACATTTCTTGTTAATCCCCACGCAATTAATCACCAGCTGTAAGAAAATCCAGGCGTAAAGGAATAGTTCACCCAAAAATGAAATTCCAGTCATCATTTCCTCACTTTCATGTCTTTCCAAAACCGTATTCCTTTTTTTTTATTCCATGAAACATAAAACAGACTGTTTTTTTTTCCATATAATGAAAGATCAGGGCTCAAAAATGACCGTAGATGTCAATGCGCTAGAAGTAGATATGCACTATCAAGTCACAAACAACAGCATTTTGAGAGGAAGAAAGTGAACTTTCAAGTCAATATTCATTGGAAATTTTTCCTCTCGCATCAGACATCAATGATGCCACATGTCATTGGCTCTCTCATGTCACATGACCAAGTGAGGCCAAGAGCAAATGAGATATGAGCACTCATTACACAAAATAAAGGTTCCAAATGGTGTTCGCAGCGATGCCAAAAAATAACCATTTTTGGTTCCCCAAAGACCTTTCAGTGAACAGTTCTTATTCAAATTCATTATATGGAAACAGCAGCATCAACAATCTGCTAAACGTCTTCTACTGAAGAAAAAGACATATGGGTTTAGAACAACATATGTGTCAGGAAATGATAACAGAAATTTCTTTTTTTTGGTGAAATATTACTACAAGATACCACAGATATTTCCAAGCAGAAAAGTACAACCCAAAACAAAGACATATTATTTTTCTGTACCAAACAAAACCGCTATAACAAAAAACCACTGGGTTTACTGATTCATACAACATGCTCAATCTGGGAAAAACATAACAAAAAATTATTTCCATTAAAGGAAACTTCTCCCACATATAAACACATTATTGCTTCTTTACAGTGATTCATTCACCAACATTTACTCAGTGATGAGGAGGTTATGATGAACGATTGCTCTTCGGTGATAACAGCACTGATAATCTTCCCACTTGCAGGAGGGTAAGAATTAGCTTTTCATATGCACTTCTATTAAGCCCCGGAGCACAAGAGGCGGATGCTGCTGGCCAGAATCATGAGACAAGGAAAAGACGAAAAACACTGGCTGACATCTACAGCTGGGACTCCCCCCGCCCCCTTGACATGACTCTGGGATGTAATAGTCCTTTACCTATTAATTATTCACAGGGAAAAACATGAGGCTGGAACTATATGTTAGTTCTTCCATACTGACAAAACAGGTTGAATGTACACACATGCACACACACACTTATGTAAAATTAATATGCAAATGGCAACATGGAATGCTCCCATAATGCACTGCTCAGAGACACCAGTCATTGTGGTTCAGAGTCATTGTGGTTCATTTAAAATGCTATTATAGTGTTTATTTTGCTATGCTAACAGGCTATAATAGTATTTTATAATATGCTATTATAGTATTTATTAATATTTTGAATTAGTTTTATTTTTGTTGAATATGAAAGATGATATTCTGTACTGTCAGTGGGGACCAAAACAACATTGGACCCCATTTACTTCCATAGTACACACTACACACACACAAAAAAAAAACATTTTTTCAATATCTTATTTTATGTTCCACAGAAGAAAGTCATATAGGTTTGGAATGACATGGGGATGAGTAAATCATGACCGAATCAAAGGTAAATAAATGTTCTTGTCAAAGGTTAACGTGATGTAAAGTTCAGTAAAACTATCTGCTGGGACTCATGCGCTATATATGTAGCACCAAGCACATTGTCAAGATCTGTGTCAGTGAAACAAAGCGTACACTTCCCCTGTGAGGCAAGACCATGCACACTGTATTGGGTGACCTAATTTTTAAGCACAAAAGATCCTGAGAGAGTGGCGAGCTCGTGAGCAGACATGAGGAAAATAGCTTTGCCCATGGGTAGCGGTGAGGGGGAAGAAAGCATTAAAGATACCTCAACATGGAGAGACACGGGAAAGCTTGAGAGGGCCGCTGTACTGTTTCTGAGTCTAGAGAGTGTCTCAAATGCCAAACGCCTACACAGCGATGTAAACACAGACATGGTCACTCAAGACGGCAGTCAGGCATGGTGAGTGGTTTCCACAGTTCAACCAAACCAAACCGAAACGACAGATAAAACTCTGACTAATTCAGAGGAAACTTTCCATTCATAATGCACAAGTCTGAAAATGTTTTCAGTAAATTCTGAGCCATATGATGCAATGGCATTGAAAACATTCAGGTGATGGTAAACAGTCACAGGTTAGCTGCAATCTAAACTGCTTCACATTGCAATATAGAGTAAAACCCTTCTCAGCTTCCCACAATCAACCGATTACCTCACAAATCATGTCCAGACATGACTCAAGCTGCACAGGTAAGATCATGCTGCATAACTAACATGCCTACAGTCAGAGTCTGTCATCTCACTCAACAGATCTAACATAAGCCCACAGCAGGAGCACATTGTCTGTGTGGAATAGCACTACTGCAGCATTCAGAGACTCCGCACAGATCATATAGAGCGCCTAGAAACTAGAGCGTCTGAAACAAAGAGCAAGCACGGAGCAGGTCAGCATTTCCGCAGAATTTTGTTTACAAGTTTTGAAAACATGTTCTAACATCCAACGTAATTTGATGTTGTGATGAAACAGAAGTAGTGACAAATCTTTTCTTCTGTATGTTGATGCACAACTGAGTGTAACGGATTATTGAAAAAGAAAAACATAAGGCGGAGCCTTGGTTCTATGAATCTGCTGCCTGATTGGATTTTGAGGAACGTAAAGTTCAAACGCAACATATGGGATGTCATTTTGAACATAGTACACTTTTCAATCCATTCATTCGCACATGAATGCAGGTTACCAGAAAGAAACACAAGCTCGTGCAAAGAAGTTTCTCCGCTTGCTGCGTTCCAAGGTTCAAGTTTGGTTAAAGTGTGAAGCCATGTGCCCAAATAAAATATTGATACGTCACAGCATGAGCACAAAATTAAAAGCTGCGGGTTTGCAGAGTTGCAGGGAAGTGGAGTGCATTGTATATTTTTGCATTTTGGATTTATTATTACTAGTTCTAAGTAGAATTTATGTATTTAAAAAAGACACAGCAGAGCGTGATGTCATGCAGAGAACAGTGCAATTCATAATTTTGCATGCTCAAAGTCTAGCATGACCAACCCTTTGATCTTTCTAGAATCAGACGAATTTGAAATTTTACTTTATCTCACCTCCTGATCCTTGTACTTTTCCATTGCTCAGCGAAATCCAGTCATTCCTGTGCAACCTGGACTTCTGCACGAGGTTGAAGAAGTTCCCAGACGTCACACATTTTCAAGTTGGTCACATGAATTTGCTATGTTGACCAACAGAAAACTGCTCGTCTTGAATGTGACTTCTGTCTGAGCTGTGCTTTTATACATCTCTGCCCTATTGCCAATAAACAATAGACTGAAATGTGACCAAGTCTTGCCAGACTCAGACAAATATGAAACTGCATTTTATCCTGCCTCCTGGCACTCCTACGTTGACTCCTGGTTTGAGTCCAGCAGATTTAAGGGCCAGTGATTTTTCCTGTTGGTGGGCAAGGGGAACTAAGTACCCATCAAGCAGAGCATCCGAAAACCAAGGAACTCATCATCCAGACCACACAGAGAAGCCCAGAACTCGCAGGATCCAGAGCAGCCCAGCACACACCGCTCTGACCACCCAGCCAGAGAATGTATGTCACAGAGAAATCATCTCAAACAGACAGAACAAAAGACAGACAGACAAACAGAAGCTACATATTCAACACAATACGTGCACATGTTTGGCACTGAACTATATAGTAGGCTATATCATTATCATATAATGGCGGGGACAAGAAGTGAAGCTGTCTGCAATGCACACATTGCTATTTATTATAGGCCTCATACAGCATAGGGCAGTTGTGGCGGATGAATACCAGATACAGTCTGTATGTATCAGCTATAATTTCATTTAGACGCAAAAAAACGACAAACTGCTCACAAATCTGACAAACAAAATGACCATACTCACTTGGGCCATCTCAGTCACATTAAGGATAAAAATGAAGGACTAATGTTTATTGAATAGGATGTTTCAATTATTGTTCACACATTCATGCCGCATAAGCAAGAACTCCAGACGAATTGTGTAGTAATAATAAAATAATTTTTCTAATTTCATCAGATGCTTGTGAACATATAGTGCATCTCTCAGTCACATTAAGGATAAAAATGAAGGACTAATGTTTATTGAATAGGATGTTTCAATTATTGTTCACACATTCATGCCGCATAAGAACTCCAGACGAATTGTGTAGTAATAATAAAATAATTTTTCTAATTTCATCAGATGCTCGTGAACATATAGTGCATCTCTGTGTTAAAAAATATTTTATAAAATATGTATATATTTCACATTTCTAATAATAAAACATCTCTACTTATGTCTAAAATAAGCATAGATCTAATAATGCAATATTTCTAATAATACTAAAACCGTTCGTGCATCTCTAAGCTGTTTCTCGGTCAGGTGCATGAATATCAGCTCCCATACTTCCCCTCCATCATTAATGGCGAGATGCTGAACAATATATTTCACCCATTGTAAGTCAAAACATCTCACTGTATCTCTCCACTCACCCGCAGAGCAGACAGGTCGATCTCATCCAGACTCCTCGCAGGAGAGTCACTCGCCATGATTATCTGTTATATTCAACAATATAATGCCCGAAATAACATGAATACAGACGCCGAACTGATCCGTGTAATACACCAAGCAGGCTGGATTGACTTCAGTCGGACCAGATGAAGCTCCCGGATGGTGCAGAGTCGCTGTTCTTCGCGAGTCCGGGTGTTTAAACCCGAATTAGCCGCTATATGGTTGCATGTAAAGGAGACATCTCGTGCTTGTAACCGATGATCTGTTGCCGCACGAGTCCAGAAAGCACCAGCGCGCCAGGGGACGTGAATCAGGGCTCGGGCGAAGGCGTGTCAATCATCAGTGTTTCTAGGGCGTGGCCTGAGTGAAAGGCGGGGCCAAACTCACTATTTTACTCCAACAGACACGACTTATAATAAGAGCACATATAATTGCGTAAAATTACACTCACACACACACACACATTTCTTCAAGTAGCTAGATTTAACCACAAATTACTCCAACAGACACGACTTATAATAAGAGCACATATAATTGCGTAAAATTACACTCACACACACACACACACATTTCTTCAAGTAGCTAGATTTAACCACAATGCTTACTAATAAACCATAAACTGCTAATCACAAAAACCAGAGTAACCCTGCTGTAGCACACACACAATAAAAAACAACAACAAAAAAAACGCTATAACCAGTCTGAGCTGTTGGCTGAAGTAGCTGGTTTTACCTGGTGTCCCAGCCTGGCTGAGCTGGTCAAGCTGGTCTCTCAGCCTGGCCAAGCTGGTTTTAGCTGGTTAGTCAGTGGTCTGCCAGCCTGACCAACTACAGAATTGGTCAAAACACCTTTAAAACCTGCCTGCAAAACAGCTATGACTAGGAGCCAACCAGCTGGTTTTAGCATAGGGTTTTTTAGGTTTCAGTAGAATAAGCACCAACCCAGGGGCCAGTTGCATAAACACAGTCACCATGTTAAGACTCTGTCTTAAGAACACCCTAGCAACCAACATAAGAATGTTAAAACCTCTCAGAACACCTTAGAAACCACATAGCAACTCCCTTGAATTGTGACAGCGAGTTGTGAACGGAAAACCACTACTAAAATTTGTTGCAGATAATGTATAGCTGTTGTTGTTAATGTGATTATGTGCATGTATTGAGCAGCTTATAATGTGTAAGAGCAGTCAGAAACAGGAAGCCACATTTCAGACAGTGAGTGAGACAGTGAGCCACAAACAGCACATTTCATTTCACCTTCCGTTTATATAAGCAGCACGATTTATAAAACACATCACCTTCCCCCACACCACCTTCCTCTCGCATTCGCCTTGGCAGAAAACATCCTCTCTGACACACTCAGTCTGTCATAACGGCAGCCCCATTCAGTGTTGTGAGCTCGGCAACATTTCACAATTGGTTTCCTTGATAACACACGTACATCACGGAGACGTCTATGTTTATGATTTAGAATGTATGTAAAACTGGCATCTTAAAGACGTCTATCAGATGTTTGTACACAGCAGATGCTTCCTTGATGAAGCGATCTTTAACAGACATCTTGCAGATAGATGTACGTGTGCTGTCTGGGTTGGAATGGGGTTAAATTCCTTGCTGAGACAGTGTGGCAATGATCCATTTACATGTGTGTTTTTCTATCTATCCATTTGTCTATCTATCAATAGATCCTATATAATAAGATATAGGTCCCATATAATATGATATAATATATAGGTCCTATACATAGTCTGCATCCGTTTGTATAGCTATATATGTAGTATGTTTATCTACAGTATCTATCTGTTATCCTGCATATCAATTTGTCCATCTCTTTGTCTTTCAATAAATTTGTATCTATCTGTCTGTCTATACATTTATCTATCTGTCTGTCTATCAGTTTATTTATCTATCTACAAATGAATGACATAGTACTGCAGTGAATAGTGCTCCATCTAGTGGTGGATGTGTGAAATCATTCAGTCAGAAATGAAACTTAATGGGGATATTAATTTTACTGAAGGAATTTTGTGCTGAATGGGGGAACTCAAAATATAACACAAATTATTCTGCCAGAACTGACAGTTTCCTTAGAGATTATGTAAAAATACACACAAATGTGCCTTACAGGAGTCTTGAAATCATACTCTGTTCCTTTTTAAAACATCTTGTTTGTAAAAATCCATGTTTCTCCACAGTGAATTCCTGTCAAGCATTCAGCCAGTGTGAAGCCTCCCTTGCGCAATAGCTTTCATCTTATCAACAAAGACTCTGTGTGTGTGCTACATTTCTCTCATTCCCCTTTGCTATTTACTACAAGACGGCTTTGTTCCTCAGTGACTTTTGCCTGTAAAAACAGGCCGTTTTTGTGTACTTGAAAACCTGATTGGGTTCTTGCGCTTTAAAGCGCTATCTGTTGCAACTGCACTATTATCATTAGCACTGCCTGTGAGAAAATGTTTTGTGCTGACAATGCAGTCAACCCCATTGCAGTGGTTTGTGCAATAGCCTGCCTTTATGATAAGATCCTTTGTATTTGTGTGGCTTAGCCTGATCACATTACATGCCTTCAAGCCAGATTTGCTTCCATTCATCATCGTCACTGTTGTTTAGATTTTCTCTGAAGATTTGAGGAAAAGGGCGATTATCTTTCTTTCCCAGTGTCTAATGGACAGTGACTTAGCTAAAAGTGTTAGCAGAACAAAATCATTCACACACATATCATTAAAGACTTTGGTAGAATTATGGCGTCTGGCACGTGTATGTTCAGAGATATTTATTAGGAGTGAAACCCATCTGTGGATATTATTTTCATTTGTGGATTCCCCTGAAGAATGAAGTAGGTTAATCAGGCCTATTACAATAAATGTGAGGTTCTTGAAACAGCGTCATGTGGATGTGGAAAAAAAATAAATAAATAGAAGAGTGTATCAAGGAAAAGGAAGCTGAGTATTAATGTCCTTTTTGAAGAATCTTTAAATGACCCCAGTGAGGATTTGACTCATCCTTGTGTGAAAATATTGCACCAAACCCTCTTCCTGGGGTTTACAAATCAATATATTTAAACACCTGGTCACATTTTAAACCTGATAAAAAATTATCTAACTTTTTTTATTGTAACAAAAAGGCTCACAGGCACATCTGAGGATTTTTGAAACAATGTTCAAACGTGCATGAGCTTGAGCACAGAACGACATGCTTAGTAATCCTGGCCTTTATCTCTCTTTCTCATTTCTTTTCAGTCAGACAGAAATGACACTTTGTGTATGGGCTTGTTCTCTACAATATCAGAGACCTGCTCAAGGCAAACTTGAGGCCAGTTATGATACCATCATTCTAATAACAGAACATTTATACACTGAAACTGCAGCTAATTTATTATCAATTTGACAGTGAAATGTAATATTTGTATGTGAGATTAAAGATTCCAAACTCACTCATCAGGTTTTATAGCTTTATAATTGCACTGGTGAGTTTCTCCCATGTGACGTCGAATGATGTGATATGTGCACTATGTGAGAGGTAGGCCAAAGGTCAGGAGATTGTATCAGGCACTGTTGCTCAGCTGTAGATCACAGACCACAGTCTGCAGGGAACATGACAGCTGTACATATCCCAAAGAAACACACGTACACATTGCCACACAGACCACTGAGACAGTAAGACAGTGTTCACACATTCAGTCATTCATTATCAGACACCCCAGAGACACACACACACGCACACACACACAGTCAGCCGCAGAACAGACATGATGTTCCAATCAACCATGTGTGCAGTAAATCCCAACACTCTGATAATAGACCAGGTGTGGGCAAACTTGGCCCTCCGAGGCCACTTTCCTTCAGAGGTTAGCTCCAACCCTAATCAAACACATCTGAACCAGCTAATTATTGTCTTCAAGACTACTAGAAGGCTACAGGCAGGTGAGTTTTTTCAGGGTTGGATCAAATCTCTGCAGGAAAGTGGCCTGGAAGGGTCAAGTTTGCCCATCACTGTAACGTAACGTAACAGACAGACAGACACTGCACATGGATAGATAAATAGACAGATACTGCACATAAATATATAGACAGACAGACACTGTAGATGGATAGATAAATAGATAGATACTACGGATAGATAAATATATAGACAGACAGACAAATATATAGACAGCCATATATAAATGATAGACAACTGGATAGACAGAAAAACAGTTAAACAAATGGACAGACCGACAGATAGATACTGTAGAAAGATACAAAGACAGACAGACAGACAGACAGATAGATAGATAGATAGATAGACAGACAGATAGATACTGCACATGGATAAATAGACAGATACTGCAGATAAATATATAGACAGATAGACAAATATATAGACAGCCATATATAAATGATAGATAGACAAATTGATAGACAGAAAAACACAGTTAAACAAATGGACAGACCGACAGATAGATACTGTAGAAAGATACATACAAAGACAGACAGACAGATAGATAGATAGACATAGATAGATACTGCACATGGATAGATAAATAGACAGATACTGCAGATAAATATATAGACAGACAGACAGATACTGTAGATGGATAAATATATAGACAAACAGATAGACAGACAGACAAATATATAGACAGCCATATATAAATGATAAACAAATGGATAGACAGAAAAACACAGTTAAAACAAATGGACAGACCGACAGATAGATACAGTAGAAAGATACATACAAAGACAGACAGACAGACAGACAGACAGATAGATAGATAGATAGACAGACAGACGGATAGACAGAAATACATTATATTGAACGAATGGATGATACAGCCATATAAAGATAGATAGACAGAAAGATACTGTAGACAGATACATAAACAGATAGATCAACCTACAGAAGACTCAGTAGTGTGAAAATCATGGTTTAATCATCTTCTATAACATCAATTCACATGTTTCATAAACATCCAAACGATACATATTTTGTGCAAAAATGCAATTCATGGGGAGTAAAAAGACATGAGGAAAAGAAAACAAAAAGAGAACAGAAATCAGTTTCTGAACTACTATAAAAGTGCAGATACACAGTCAACAGTGCAGACATTTGAGTGCTTGACTAACAACTGTTAGAAGATACTTGCTGCATATTCAGAATGCGGGACACACATGCTGCAATCTTTACAGTGACATGGAAATCCTGACAGGTTATTTAAACCATAGCGGTTGTAGTTGATTCAGTACTTCTAAACGAATTGTGATGATCAGTGGTTTAATTATTTCAAGAACGGTTAGTAAACTTCATTAGAGCTCCAGGCATAGCATGTTTTTACAGTATACTGTACATTTTAGACAAGTAATGGGGATAAATCTGAATACTAGTCTGTTATTCTTATAAAATCAACTTAGTCATAATAGAAAAATGCTTTGGTGGATTTTAGTTCATACCCAGCATTAAGAACACAGTAAACAAATAAGGCCACCAAAACATGGACATTTGTACCACAGGAAAGCAACAATTAATGGACCATGTCCACTATCACAGAACAATAAATTACATTGAGATATAGTACACAAGGAATGTTTACACTTCATATAGAGAAAAGATAAATGTTGCACAGACATAGTTGGCACTTAAATGCAGAGAATAATACATATTCAGTGCATGTTACAGGGCACAAAACCATTCAATAATAATGAACAAGAAACCAATATACAGCATCCAATCAAGTGTCCGAGGACACTAAAGACTTCACAAAAGCATCCATATCACCATTTTGTAGAATTTGAGAATAGTTCATAAAAAATAATATTAGTTGCATAGTGTTAGAATATATAAACAATCAAGCTTCAAACAGTGATGAAGCAAACCAGTCTGGAGTCCTTAACTCCGAGTGGGTAAACAACTTATGGCTGAAGCTCCTCCAGATCTAATTTTCTGTCTCAGAAGTGTTCGTTATACAATAGGAAAGCTTAGGTCGTTCCTGATACATCTGCTAGATTTGCAGTTTATTATTTTATTCAGGTGATGTGGGCAGGTTCTCTCATGTCCACACGTCCATGGGCACCATGGCTTCTTTTGATCCGATGGGTGGCAGAAGGTTCTGCTCGCTGAGGAACTGGAGAGGGAACTGGACCAGGAAGCCTCGAATCTTCTTCAGCTCCTCTTGAGCACGTGCAGGGTCCTCTTTCTCCAAACCAGGCTTAGAGAGGAAGCCATCCAACTCCAAAATTGACCGAACATCACTGGATGGCAAGCAGCGGAACACCTGGAGGAGATGGAGAAGTTTCAGCTAGGTTATATGAAAAGCAACTTATTCATTTAATTATGAACGATAGACAGACAGACAGACAGACAGAAAGACTGTGTGAAAAGGTTAAGCTGACCTTCTGGTAGATGGTTGCATTGCGGGCAGCGGTGGTCATCCACACCTCCTTGTAAAACTGGTCACTTATAGGGTCCGTCACATCAATGCTGGGGTCAGTGTTGGCGCCTAGAATCATCCTATTGATTTCAAAGGTAGTAGAAAACGTCTTTGAACCTTATTTGTATGTTTCTAAAAATGCTAAATGCAAGACTTGAATGAGTCCTGAACCTGAAACACTCCAGCCGCAGACTCAATCCAAAACGTCCTGCCTGATACTCCTGACCGTCCATCACTGACGTCACAGTGTGGATATCCTCATAAATGACAGCCACCTCACTGTCTCTCTTACCCAGCATGCTCCGGTCATTGATATTGGCAGAGCCTGATGGATGCAATATACATTTTTGATTATTATGATGAAAGTACTGAAAATGCATTAAACATTTGGACTACAATACTACATCTTAACAGCAGGAGGAGGCATTTCATCGCTGTCATTCTCTGATATTAACAGTTTACTTCACATTACCACAAATTATGACAGCAGCAGTTTCATGATTGCCACATCATTTCTACTAGCACAAGTGTACAGACGATACACAGTCATTATGCTTTTTTCCTGTCTGCAAATATCTATTTTTACTCACCAATGATGACAGTGTTGTCGTCGGCAATAAGCATCTTGCTGTGCACATATATCAGTTCAGTCACCAGCCTTCCCTCCAGCTCAGCGTGGGTCCTCAGACCCCCGAATGAGATGTAATTTATCCACTGATCACCCACTGCAGAGACAGATAGAGAGACAGCTAATGGGTTTGGGTTTTTTATACATTCATGTTCCGGTTTCATTTGATGTTTACAAGGAATAGTTTACAGTAATAGTTCAGCCAAAAATAAACATTGTGTCATTTACCTTTATAACTTATTCATCTGTGGAAAAAATATTTTGAGAAATGTATTTTTTTTTTAGTTTAGTTTAACTTAGCTTAACTTAACTTGATGCACTAAAATAATAAAACTAAAATTGAAAATTAAAAACTACTGTATATAAACATAGAAAAAAGAAAATTGACAAAAACAACTAAATTAATAAAACTAACAAAAAAGAAAACTATTCAGCAAGCATCCATTTTATTTTTTCTGTATGCTTATACTGAGATATATTGATTTATTTTGGTTAAAACAATCCCATAAAATTCTATTTAACTTTTGCACCTTTTTCAAACAATTTCACACTGTTTTTGAAGCAGTAATTACAATAATAATGAACTTTGCAACATTGACATTGTCACTGAACTTAACTGAATAAACACTGAACTGAACTGAATAATGAAAACTAGCCTAATTTTCTTCTGTAGAGCTGCTTTACAGCTAAAAATCGAAATGGTTTCGTAATTGATGAATTTTGCAACATTAAGACCATTGTTTTCCTTTGTATTACTGTGAAGCTGCTTTAAAACAATCTGTATTGTATAAAGTGCTATATAAATAAACCTGACTTAATCCAATAATTTATTTCAGTAATACTGTAAGTACCTTGAGTGAATGCAAATCGTTTTGGATGAAAGTGTCTGCCAAGTGCATAAAATGCAAACAATTATTATAAGCCAACTTTATTTTGGAGCATAAATCATCAAATATCAAAAACATGATGATCACAGGCACAGAGGTTAGACTTAAAGGATTTTCAGGTTCAGCGTCGTTGCGTTAGTTTAAAGTCATTTAATTTCGACGGGACATGACCGAGCATGGTGATGTCTGAGTAATTAGTCTGTCCATTTCCACAAGTTTAACCCATTTGCTCTGTGAGAAATTGGACTTTCACATGTATTTCTGCAACTCTCACATTCACACCGCATGAGGTGCTCAACAGAGGCAAGAGACATTTCCTTCCTCTGAAACTTTATCCGCTGGTGTTACAGTTGTACAATGTCACAGAAAAAAGAATGTGTTACATACACCTTAATCTCATATTTCCCTATATTTCTTTTACATATAACTAACTTTTTGTATATTTTTGCACCATTGATTTTTTTCTCATCCAGTTTTATTTGAGCAGAAGGATGTGCAGTTCTACAACACAACTCAGTATTTATAACCACACCAGACCAATGATACACCCACAATCAAGCTCCTACACCTTCAGAGAACAGCGATATGTATCTGTATTTGGGACAGTGCAGGAACGCTCGGATCCAGTGAAGCTGCAACAGAACACCAACGACGTGCTGGATAATTCAAACACAAAGAGAAACTCCATTCCTTCCTTTCTCATGGCGGGGTTAATGGGTAGACTGACTGTTCTTCACCACATCGTGACACTGCAGCAGTGTGTTTGACTGCAAGTAGATGGTGCACGATAAAAAAAACACCTACATATTGCGTACTTCTCCACAAGGTCTTTCACAACAAACCACTGTGACTTTGTCTTTTACTGTACTATGAATTAAGAACCACAAGAGGGCACTGTTGTGTTTTAATGTTCTTAAAGGGGTCATAGGATGCCCATTTTCCACAAGTTGATATGATTCTTTGGGGTCTTAATGAAAAGCCTGTAACATAGTTTGGTTACATGTAGCATCCTATGACCCCTTTAAGGCTTCTTTAAGATCTAGTATTATCAAAGCTGCGTTAAGAGATGTGAGATCAGAGTAAGTCACTTCATGGGTTATTACAGTTGTCGCTTATATAAGCTACAACTAAAGCAAACTTGTTTGAGAATATAAGACAATGATCTATTATTGTCCATTACAATGTAGTTTTTGGGATGGGATGCCTAAAGGCTTTATAGGTAAATGGTTAGCACTTCAAGAAATACTTGTTTTCTTGCTCTTGTCTGTTTGAGCCTCTCCTTTGACACTGAAACCCATCAAATAAAATCAACCAAGCCATTAATTTTTCAAAACGTGGATACAGAAAACCACATAGGTCTCGGAGTGCCTGAACTGCATGGGTCAACCACAGAACCTTCACAGAAACCCCATGAAGAACATCTGGTTAGTGTACGAGCCAGATCTTCTGAAGAATGACACATATAGCCTTCACAGATTAAACATTTATGGGTATTTATATATCTCTGTACTCACCTTCTTTCTTCAGCTGAGAGATAATGGAGCAGTCTCCCCTAATCATGGTCCTGCACAAACATGAAAATATTAAAAAATGGCACAATAATTAAAAAATTAGTAAATAAATTCATCCAATGAAACACTCCCTGTTTGTGTGATAAATGATAACTATTTACTGCCAGCAAGAATAATATTTTAAATTTTATAGATAAACGTAAGGAATGTGCTGTCTTCAATACAAGCAAAGCTCTTACCACAAATAAAAAACAACTGCTTCAGTAAAGCACTTACAGTACAATGGAAATCAAACACACTTTTTAAACAATTGAAGTTTAAAACACTATTTATAGTCACAAGTACAGTACAGTATATAAAAAGTATTAGACATGTTATTAGATTGTATAGTGTTATACAGTACACTTACTAATCTTGTCTGTACATTATATTCAGTATTTCACTTTTACTAGCATTGACAATGTATTTTCTGTGATAATCGGCTTTATGCAAAAAAGATGGACTACTGAAGATGGATAACATCTATATATAATATTAAACAAAGCTTAATTTTCAGCATAATTACTCCAGTCTTCAGTGTCTTATATGCTGATTTGGTACTTTAAAAAATTATTTAAAGTTTTTTAAATTAATTAAAAAAATATATTTTTTTTTCTTTTTTTGGAAACCATGATCATTTTTTTTCATGATTCTTTGATGAATAAAAAGTTCAAAATCTTTTCTAATTTCTTTGTCACTTTAGATCTTAATATTTAGTGTTACCTGTAATTGAAGTGCATGACTGCCTGTATGGCACTGCCTCCTCCAGTGTTGATGTTCCCCTCAAACCCAGGAAGCAGTGGTGTCACCACATATACGCGGTACTTTTTACCATCCCTGTGAACCAGAAAGAAAGAACATGAGATCACTTGTTATCTTTAGAGTAAGAGATATTAATATGAAAGACAGTTTAAGAATGGCCCTACACAGTCTATCTATTCATGGTCAGCTATTGATTTACCAATAAAGAATACCTTTTTGTCTTAAGACAAACACTTTTCTGTATATCTTATTGATTTACAAGTGTTTCATTAAAGAAGTTATGTGCCTTTGTGTGTCAGAGGTTTGTGGACATACAAAACTAATAGGTTGAAGACTGGACAAAAGATGCAAATTATTGAACGCAGCTCACCGATATGCTTTTATGATCCTCTTGGCAATGGCATCTCCGATTTTATTGTGAACGACTTTGTTGTCCGCGCAGCTTATGAAAAACTGGTTCTAAAAGGGGAAACACACATTTGCCCACTGAAAGGCTAATATAGGACATCCAGTTTATTCTATAGATATAAAAGCCACAATCTCTGTGGTTAGCAACCATTACATCAACAGTGAGGCTATTAGATGGGGACAATGTGAACACATTTAGAGAACTGAGTATATGTTCTTTGTGCCACACACCTCTATGTAAATATAGTGTTTGCTGTTTTCAATTGCATTGACGTAAGCCGTATGAATCGACTCCTCATGGTATTTTATTCCCGCTGACCAGTCCGAGGCAGATCGCAACAGCTAATTAAAGAGAGAGTTAGTATTATGAATGATGTATGTGGTATTTGCCTGTAGAAGATCTGATGGGAATATTGATGTTTACATAAAATTGTACCTGGACATTAGTCTGGGTGCAGCCAGGGACCTGATACTTGATCTCATTTGCAGTAGTGTGAGATTTAGGAAGGAGGTATGGGTACGACAAGGACCTGTATTTGGGCTTCATGATCTGAAACAAGATGGCAATCCAAATACAAACATATATTCAAAGCCATGGTTATGATATTAGTCAACAGCACAGAGGCTGGCATGAAATACTTTTGGGAAGTTGAAATGTCTTGTGGCATGACATGTTATGCAGTATCCAAAACGATTAAAACTAATTCCATTTTAATTATGCATGCAACTTTTACCAAAAAAGACAGTGGAATATTTGTACTTTTAAAATTAATTTCTCACACTGCAGGACCATTGGAAATGATATGACAAAAATGCTGATCAGTTAAAAAATATATATACTTTTCTTTGACATTCATATGCATTTTAACATAAAAAAATCAGCGATATTATGTGTCAACTATCCAAAAAACCCCCCCCTGAAAATATTGAGAGACAGTATGAAGATATATTGCGCTAAATGATGCCAATGTTGTCTTTCTCACCTTTGTGAAATTCCAGCGCTGAATAAAGTGCCGTGCAACATCTCTGGCAGCTTTCCCATGAACCACCGAGGCGATGTCATGCCAAGGCATTCTGGGAGTTATGTGCCTGTCGATGAAATCTGCAAAAAGAGCAGAATACAGAAAAAAAATAATTAATTTAAATTGAATTTAAATGTAAATTATTTGAATCTAAAAAAAAAAACATTCAACGCAACTTTAAATTTCTAATTTAATTTAAAAGCATGCTAAAATGCTAAAATTGTACAAATTGAACATTGTAATATTTTTGCAAACATACATATGAATATTGTATGGATGATAAAACTTATATTTATTCATTTTATGTATTGTATTGTATTTATATAAACAAAAATAATTTTAAAACAATTAAACACTGTCATTTAAAAAAAATTTGCAAACTTTAAATACAATAATTCACCATCAAAAGGTTTATCCAACTGGACCCAGTCCTTATGAACAAAGTTGCAATAATCTTTGCCATGCCAGAACCGCGTGTTCCCCATCAGACCAATCACGTCTGCTTGCAGCTCCTGTGCCGCTTCAGTATCTAATAAGAGTGACACAGAAAAACATAAAGAAATTTAGCAACAATAAAACACAAAAATCAAAGAAAAATGCAACCAAGAGTAGAACAATATATATATATATATATATATATATATATATGTGTGTGTGTGTGTGTGTGTGTGTGTGTGTGTATGTATGTGTGTGTGTATGTATATTTATTTATATGTATGTATGTATTTATATATACTTATATTAATTAATTTTTTTATCAACCCAAACTCAACCCAGATTTTTTCAACTTCCATCTTCTAGAAACAATCCATGCTTTCACACTGTTGAGCTACTGCTGCATCAGTCCAAACTAACATGCTTGGAATGTGCAAGCTTTGGATATTCTGCCTCTTAGACAGATCATATTTTTGCAGACTCCTCCAGATGAGTGTTGAAACACAGCAAACCACACAGTGCTTGGACTCTGAGCACTTCAAAAGGTTGCACCTTCGACTCAATAAAACCATTCAGGATCAAAATTAGGGGCAACCTCTGACAGAGTCCACACCTGAAACATCTCACCCAAGCCTGATTCTGACTCACCACTTGGGCACAAGCAGGAGGGCATGGACACCCTCAGCTCAATCCATTTAAGAGGGATCAAATTTTGGTGGCTGCAAATACTGTTAGAATAACCTAAAGAAAAGGGGCATCTTTATAACCTAGACAACCCTCTTAAAAAGCGTTATAGAAAACGTGAGTGAAAATGTTTACATGAATTTAGATTCTAGACTAAAATATTCATGAGCATATTTTATAACAACACATTTTAATATCACATCCAATCCTCATCTTACAGTCAGAACTGTTTTCACAAGCCTCAACTAAAATGTTAATGATTCATGTTTTTCTGCACTTATGGTAAACATTATAAATCATTGCATAAGTTGGTCAGTCATATGAAAGCGCTGCCAGTGAGCATTAGAAAATCAGCCGTGCTGTGTGATAACAGCTGAATGTGGGAGTTTAGGTCAGTAACATTTCACTAGTCTGCATTCGCCAGCGCTCCAGAGACGGAGGCGTACTCACTTTCTTCAGAGCTCTCGATGCTGCTCACGCTGTCTGCAGGCGCCAGCCCGTGTTTCTGCAGGTGCCTGCGGATGCTGAATCGGGTCTTCTTGGTCTTCCCCTGTCCTTTTAGTTTCGGCTGGTCCGCTGTGTCAACAGGCAAACTTTTGCCATTAGTGTGCACCATGCTGGGTCCATTTGATTGAGAGGCCATAGCAGGAGAGCCTTCAGAAGCTTTCTGTGACACATAGTAGGACAACAAGTAAGTACTTCCTATATTCGATTGTGAATTCATAAAAGAGTTAATGTCTAAAACGAACAGGACATTCAGAATGGAATGGTGTTATTGTAAATTAAAACTAATAAAAAAACTATTAAAATTAAAATATAATATTAGATGAAAAATGTAAACTAAAAAAATATATATATAATTTTTTTTTTTAGAAAGGTTGCTTAGGCAAATAACTGAAATGAGTTTAAGAACTAAAATTACTAAAACCAAAACTGAATGAAAATTAAATAAAAACTGAAAATATAAAAATTAAAGCTAATTTAAAATATTAATAGGGATATAATAGTATATAAATAACACTGCCAGCATGTCATAAAACCAAAATATGAGATGTCCCAAACCTCTGCAGACACAGGAAGAGTCCTGGTAACACTTCCTATGTCGGTCAGCCGATGCTCCAGATCATCCCAGCGCCCGTACGCCAGATCAATGCCTCCCACGAAAGCCACCGATTGGTCAATGACTACAATCTTCTCATGATGCGCCCACAGGTACACGGAAGAGGAGACGTGATCAGGATGCCTCATCACCTGGAAAAGAAGTTTGTTAGAAAAAGTCTTTCCTTCTCTTTGTTTCTTTGGTGTGGCGTAGTGGTTAAAGATTGTGAAATGGTCACAAATGCAACAAACAAACAAAAAAAAAACATTTTGCAACAAAAATCTAGTCATAGTTAGAGTCAAGAAAGTCCATATGCAGTTCTGTCAGATTTCTTCTTGTTAGAGTTTGCACCAGGTGTATCCTTATGAAGCAGAGTCAGTCAAATGAATTTATTACACAGCTTTGAATTCACTCGGTTTGAATCTGTTTGAATAGAAGTACAATGTAAAAACATATGTACACAATAAGTGCACTGTATCGAATGATTAATTAAAATGCAAGTACACAGTAGTTAAGGACGCTTAATATAAAGTGGGTCCATTAACGGTTTTCTAAAAAAAATATCTAAATATTTTACAAATATATTATTGGTTATTATTGGCATATGAGGTCCAATTTTACTTTTTTCACACATGAAATTCTCTAATTTGTCAACTAAAGTCTCCTATAGGAT
This sequence comes from Sinocyclocheilus rhinocerous, assembly GCF_001515625.1. Classification (NCBI taxonomy): domain Eukaryota; kingdom Metazoa; phylum Chordata; class Actinopteri; order Cypriniformes; family Cyprinidae; genus Sinocyclocheilus; species Sinocyclocheilus rhinocerous. Next base: position 168,258 of record NW_015657969.1, on the reverse strand, counting down.
TCATTTTAATAGTCAATGACCTGTCGGTAATCAAACAGCTGTAGGTCTGAGCTTCATGAGGGCTGATTCATGAACTCACTACTTTCATCTCACCTTGATATTTGGGTGAAGTTGTTGTAGTGTCCGTTTGCTGTATTCGCTGTTTATGCCGAGAGCCAATTCCACCTCCTTGTACAACATCACAAAGATCCGCACACCGGAAGAGGAGACGTGATCAGGATGCCTCATCACCTGGAAAAGAAGTTTGTTAGAAAAAGTCTTTCCTTCTCTTTGTTTCTTTGGTGTGGCGTAGTGGTTAAAGATTGTGAAATGGTCACAAATGCAACAAACAAACAAAAAAAAAACATTTTGCAACAAAAATCTAGTCATAGTTAGAGTCAAGAAAGTCCATATGCAGTTCTGTCAGATTTCTTCTTGTTAGAGTTTGCACCAGGTGTATCCTTATGAAGCAGAGTCAGTCAAATGAATTTATTACACAGCTTTGAATTCACTCGGTTTGAATCTGTTTGAATAGAAGTACAATGTAAAAACATATGTACACAATAAGTGCACTGTATCGAATGATTAATTAAAATGCAAGTACACAGTAGTTAAGGACGCTTAATATAAAGTGGGTCCATTAACGGTTTTCTAAAAAAAATATCTAAATATTTTACAAATATATTATTGGTTATTATTGGCATATGAGGTCCAATTTTACTTTTTTCACACATGAAATTCTCTAATTTGTCAACTAAAGTCTCCTATAGGATTCATTTTAATAGTCAATGACCTGTCGGTAATCAAACAGCTGTAGGTCTGAGCTTCATGAGGGCTGATTCATGAACTCACTACTTTCATCTCACCTTGATATTTGGGTGAAGTTGTTGTAGTGTCCGTTTGCTGTATTCGCTGTTTATGCCGAGAGCCAATTCCACCTCCTTGTACAACATCACAAAGATCCGCACACCTTTTTGCTGCAAGAACAAACAGTTCTTGATAATCAGTACAGCAAATCCGCCAGCCAATATGAATATATTACTAAGAAAACAGAAAACACCCTGAAGTGTAAATTATTACATGAGAACAGTGAATGAGAAGGTTTTATTGCTGGCGCAGTAAAGCCACAGATGGATAGCAGTTTCATCACAGCTATTGGTTGGATTAACTCACCGCTTTCCGTTTCAAAATGGAATCGAGTCTCCAGCGGTTGCCCTCGACGACAGGCCTCTTGAGGAAGATCTCAGGGCTCAGCCTGCCGTGACACACAGAGACCTCATCAGCAGGGGAAGCATTTGTAACATCAAATATGCATCAACGTCTAGTCTCACATCTCACTATCACCTACATAAATTCAAACTTATTAAGCTAGGGAAAAAAGCACACATACACACACACACACACTCGAATCTCACACTTGCAGGATGTCTGCTGCGATGACTGAGTGATGCTGTAACACAGCACCAGGCATCTGTCTGATAAAGGTAACGGATCTGTTTGGCTCCCAGCTGGAGGTGCCCTCTGAGAGGATGCGTACAAAGTACAGCTATCTTTCTTTGCTTCTCTTTTTTCTACTACATTTCTTTGGGCTTTTCTCTCAGTTCATGACCTAACTGTTATGACAGGACAAAGCAATAAGCAAACCATCTCTTCCATCCTAGTTCTCACACTTTCCATTCAGTTCTTCAGTCATATATGGTTACTGGATAAGGATATTTTTTTATAACATTTTTAATGGAACTCCACAACATGTTGCAATGATCATGTACATTTTTTAATTGTGCTCCACATGCATATTAAACATCACATACACTTGAATGTCCAATATGGTCTCTGTACCTTTAAGAAATGAACTCAATATCCTGCTGCATTCCTATAACTGAGCAAGGTTATTGATTTTCTCAGGGGAAGTTTTATTGTGGATATATTAACCAATGCAGTTCATCTGATCTATGCATTACTTCTAAAATAAATCAATGGTACCCAAAGGAAAGCTGAATGGATGGTAGTGGTTTTATCTCAACATACCACCAGTCGGTGATAAAGATCTCCTCCTCCGCCTCCTCCAGCGCATTCGCCACGTCCTCCATGTACTGCTTCCCATTCACATACCTGAAACACACACCAGTCAGTCAAATCAATGGGTAAGGCTGATAGTCTCAAGTTCACACTCTCACTGTTTCTCAAACTTAATTACATAATTTTCATTATTCACAGAACAAGCATGCTAATAGGGCTTAATGCTGCAACAATGAACAACAAATCATCTGCCCAGACCAGAAGTGAAGCTGCAGCCCTAGATACTATCGCACTCCTCCACGGGGTCAAAAGAGGATGGAGTCTATGGTTACACTTTCCCTCTCATTCTCTCGAGTTACTCCTGTGAAACAGGCTTCACCCGAAGACACAGCGGCAGACGGCTGAAGCTTTCACATGTTTATCTGTTCTGGGAAACCTTTGAGACCTGCTTCTGCTAGCTGCATTATTGATTTTTCTGAATGGTTTTGAAATATATTAGCTGAAAACAAATAATAAATTAACATAATACACAAAACAATATAATAGCTAACATAATTTAATATAAAACTAAAGCTAAAAGTTATACTTTTCCCCCCAAGAAATAATTTAATCAGTAATACAATACAATAATATAATATAATATAATATAATATAATATAATATATGATTGAATATATACATATATAACTAATATATTATAATTTGATAAAAACCTAAGCTGAAAGTTAGCTAAAATAAAGTGTAATAATGAAGTTTTAATAATTGAAGTTTTCATAAACTAAAAGTTTTAAGCTAAAAGTTAGCTTTAGTGTGCTTCATAAAACCCAAATTTGTCTTTTTTGTTCAAGAAACAAATAATAATACTAAAGCTAAAATTTAGCTAGGATTTTAAATTTTCTGAAGAAAATATGAGTGGTTCCTGTCTGTAAAGGGTTTTATGGGAGGTTGCCAGGGTGTTGCTAGGTGGTAGCTTATTGGCAAAAGTCAAAAGTACCCACCTCAAAGCATCTATGATATGAAATGATCTTTTTAGTCATCGGATGCATGTAAGAAGCAATATTTACCATTTAGATGGGATGTTCTTCTGTTCATTGGCGAAGGAACCAAAGCGGTGACCCTTAAGGAAATTGCTGCCGTATTTGCGCACAAAATCATCGATGGCCTGCCCCCACCAGCGGGCGTGACGGTAACTTGTGAACTTCAGCACCAGAGTCCTTCAAAAAGCAAAAAGCTCTTTCACTTTATCAAAAAAATTATGGTGCATGTCAACTGCATATTGCCTTAATGACCATGTGAGTTCACACACCTGGACAGACTGTCTATGCGGACACCATGCTTCGTCTCAGTGTCTTTAGTGTCCATTTTGATGCCGAAAGCCTTATCCACTAGCAGGACGAATGAGATGGCACCTGTGTCTGGCTTCATGAGGACAAGGAAAGAGTCCTTCACCACCATCCACCTGTAAAGACCAACAGTAAGAAAAAAGATGATTTTCTTTACTTGAAAATCATCTTACTGAATTTTAAACCAGGGTAAGTCATATGGTGATTGTTTTGTGATCCTGTATAATTTTAATATGAATGACACCAAACTGACCGTTTGGACCAGCGGTAGCACATTTTGCTGTGGCCACAGCAGTTCAGTCCAGGAATACGGTGACCCCCTGACCTTTTGAGAACAATGCCCTCCCTGGGAAGGAAACAGTGCAAAATGTCACAAAATGCTATAATATATCTATAAATAATTATTAAAACTTCATTGGCTTCATAGCTAATAAACAAAGACTCTTACAAGCCTTTTGGTCCCAAATCATGAACGAAGGACAGCTGACTCACATCAATGAATTCCATCTATGGCACAAAACAGGACAGGTTGTAAATGCATGTAATTCAAGAAACAACATACGGACTGATATACTGTACAAAATCCAAATATACACATACTGTTGCATGGTAGTTTCTATACAATGGCATTTTAAGCAGCTTATTCAAGTAGTCTTCAAGTTGTCTCTGTAAAGGAAATCACACTAGTCAGACACCAATCATATGAAGTTGTCAGTAGTGCATCAGTGAAACAGGAAACTGACTTTTCGACTGGAGACTTGCTCTTCCCTGGCCAGTTCTTCGCCTCCTCCCCGGGGTAGACTTGGTATGTTTCGTTCAAGGTTCCTGTTAATAGTGTGCCTCCGCTCTGCATGACTGTTGACCGAAAGAAAAAAAAATGGCAAAGACAGAGGAAGAGATCTTAAGATTGCCACAAGACAGCAAGGATGCATTAAATTGAAAAAAAAAAAACAGTAAAGACATTTAGAAAGTTACAAAATACTTCTAGATCAAATAAATGATGTTCCTTTGAACATTGATAAGAAGAAATGTTTCGTGAGCACCACATCATCATATTACAATGATTTCTGAAGGATCATGTGACACTGAAGACTGGAGTAATGATGCAGAAAATTCAGCTTTGCCATCACAGGTATAAATTACAGTTTAAAATACAAAACATTTATTTTAAATTGCAATAATATATCACAATATCAATGTTTTTATTACTGTATTTTTATTAAATAAATACAGCCTTGGTGAGCATAAGAGACATCTGTAAAAAAAAAAAAAATCTTAGTTTTTTAATATAAAAAAAATAAAAAATTCCTAATACAGTGGGGAAAATATTTATTTGATCCCCTGCTGATTTTGTAAGTTTGCCCACTTACAAAGAAATTAAGGGTCTGTCATTTTTATGGTAGGTTTATTTTAATGGACAGAGACAGAATATCAACCAAAAAAAATCCAGAAAAAGCACATTATATAAAGGTTAGAGATTGATTTGCATTTCAGTGAGTGAAATAAGTATTTGATCCCCTACCAACCAGCAAGAATTCTGGCTCCCACAGATTGGTTATGTGCCCATGTGAAACAAAGATTAGTCCGAAAATCAGCAGGGGATCAAATAAATATTTTCCCCACTGTATAATATAATATAATATATACAAACATATATGTATATATATGCCTAATCTCTACATACATTACTAATATAAATATACAATTTACATATATTAATTTACATCATTTAAATTAGTATTTTAGATCGGGTCACCTTCGGGACGGCAGTGGAATTCTGAGGAAGGTCTTGTAGGTGCGTAGTTCCCTGTGAAGCTCCATAAAATGTTTCTCCTTCCTCTTTATCAACCAGGTGAAGTTTCCATGTCTCATTTCTATCTTAAACACTGCAGGAAGTGACTGGATACATGAACAGCCATTAGAAAAAAGGATAAACAAAATAAATTCTGCTATGATTCACTCACCCTCATGTCTTTTCAACCTGTATGCTGCAAATAATTAATTATTCCTTTAAGATTTCAGCTATTTAAACCTTTAACAAACTATTTCCAAAAATGATGGATGGGTCTTCATTAGATTCATTATTTTGTCATTATTCTTCTGAAAAACTATTTTGCATGTGCTAAGTATTTTCGTATATGGTGTCCAAATCTCCAGGGCAACACGTAAATTGCCTTGGAAACCTCTAAATCTCCCGAGCAACAAATATACCTCCTCAGCCCACATACTAACACTTCATGAAAGGGAACGGGAGTGGGAGATCTCACCTTAGAGACGCTTCTCTGGGAGGTGATGTTGAAGCGATCCTGGGCAGAAGTGAAGCGTTCCACCTCCAAGATTTTGGCGGTGATGGGAAGCGCAGTAAGAAACACATGCGCCCCGGGCTCTTTAAAGCCTATTGTTTTATACACGGCTGAGAAGGGGATGCGGTTCTCTGTGGACAAAAATACTTCAAATTAATTTCTGACAGTTATATACACTACTGTTTAAAAGATTGGAACTGGTAAGATTGTCATGTTTTTAAAAGCAGTATCTTATGCTGATAAGGGCTGTGTTTATTTAATCAAAACTACAGTAAAACAGTAATACTGTGAAATATTATTGCAATTTTAAAAAAAAAGTTTTTTAATTGATTATATATAT
>NW_015657969.1:151022-161833 GCF_001515625.1 Sinocyclocheilus rhinocerous | reverse complement strand
AATTTATTCCTGTGATGCAAAGCTGAATTTTCAGAAGCCATTACTGTCTTCAGCGTCACATGATCCTTCAGAAATAGTTCTAATATGCTGATTTGCTGCTCCAAACTGACCCCAAATGGTAGCATTTAATGTTATTTTTTTAAAAGTTTTATTTGGATTATTTAGTGATTTTATGCTGTTATTTGTTTCTTTTACCTGCCCTATTGGGGTCCTGGCCGTCAAACTCTTCTTCCCCATCTCCAATGTCGAGTTCTCGTGTGTCCAAGTTCTCCATGATATCTGTCATATCATTAGCCACCAGATGCAGGGTGCTGACTGTGGGTTCTTGCTGTCGCAGCATGGCTAACAATCGGCCTGTCGGCCAGGGCACTCCTTTAAGACACACAACACTTTGTTTAACATGAGAAATGAGGAAATGTTAAAACTGTTTGCTTTTGAGAAAAAGCCATAAATCCTTCAAACATTCATGGAATGGTATGAGATATGGTTGTTAGAATATTGTCTCTCTCCACAATAGAGAATGTCAAACAAACTTGTGTGTGTGAGCATGTGTGTGTGTGTGTGCTTTGACTTGTTTTTGGAGAAGCTGGAATGAGGATTAGAGTAACTCATTCAGAACTAACAGGAGAGTCTCTACTGACCATAAAAAGTTGAGAACTAAATTGGGGACAACAGATGGCAGTCTGCAACCTCCATCCTGTTCCTTTTTCCTTCTAACTGCTCACAAAAATGTTCGTGAAGCTTAAAGACATCACATGCAAAACCAAAAATCCCCCTTTTGTCCAGACACACTGCATGTTCCACAGCAACGCCATTCATTAATGTCACAACAAACCTCACCTTTGGCCTATGCACATTTGCTTTGCATCGTCTAACGAAAGAGACAAAAAGACGGGTTTTTTTAATTAAAAAAAACTTACTATCCATTTAAAATCCCTTAAAATGCATTTTTGCAACAGTGTCATAGTAAACTACTGTTCAAAAGTTTTCAGCAACGACATATTACACTGATGAAAAGTAACAGTATAAGCATTTCTAATGTTAGAAAACATTTTTATTTCAAATAATTGCTTTTCTTTTGAACTTTGTTAATCAAAGCATCCTGAAAAATAAAGCAGTTTTCCACAACAACAACAAAATTAAGCAGCACAACTGTTTTCAGCATTGATAATAAGAAATGTTTTAAGCAGCAAATCAACATATTAGAATGATTTCTGAAGGATCATGTGACACTGAAGACTAGAGTAATGATGCTGAAAATTCAGCTTTGCATCACAGGATTAAATTACGATGGTGTTTATATATTAAATTACATTTTAAAACTTTGTAGATTGCAATGCTATTTAACAATATTACTGTTTTACTGCATTCTCATCAAATAAATGCAGCCATCAGGAGACTTCTTTCATAAACATTTTTAAAAATCTCACTGACCCCGCACTTTTTTTAATCATAGTAATTTCATTTCAAGCACATCTTCCATTTTCATATCCTCATATCATGTTTGATTCATAAGAAATTCATCATGAAACTCTGGTTGAGATGCCACATTTGTCTTTCTAGGAAATGGCAGGTCACATCTCAGTACTACATTAAAATCATTCACTCTTCATCGCAGTGACAGAACTGAACAAAATGAGGAGGAGGATTAGTTATCAACGATCACTTTTAACACTATGATTTAATCTGAACCTCACATTTTATGACTTTATGATACCTGTAACACTTTAATCAACTCTCAACTTGACGTGCTGTATATGTGAGCAGGTCTGTGGCATCAAAGTGAGAGTTTCGCTTGTCTATGATGGAATCAGGCTTGTTAGACACTCTCAGAGTGAAGTCCTGTTGAAGCGCAACTCTGGTTTCCATGGATCTGACCTGGAGCCATCAAAGCCCATTATAATCATCACATCTTCAGTAATAGTTCAGACACTTCTCTGCTGAATGAGCTGTTAGCTGACCTAAAGTGTGATTACGAAAAAGTGGATTTTCGCACAAAAGCAGGATGAAAATAGATCTGCACTAACTTCCTCTAAGACGATTCGCTGATGCAAAGGCTCTTGAAGAGAAGCTCATTTTAAAGAACATAATATTGCAAAACTGCAGTCTCAAATCAACCTGGGCTCGAGTATCGAGGTATAAGAGAATCAGTCTGACACAAGCGATCTCTAGTCAACATGTGATATTCCTTTCTGAGACAAATTGAAGAATTCAGATGCAAAAGCCTCTATGTGCCGTCTGAAATTTTCTTCTAAAATTATAATTTTTATCAGGCTCCTTTGTTTAGGTTCAGAGAATTCAGTTTAATGGCAATAAACAGGTCCTTTTCATTGCCATTAAAGTGAAATAACTGAACCTAAACATAGAAACCTGATAAAAATGCTCATTTTAGAAGAACATTTCAGACGGCACTTAGAGGCTTTTGCATCTGAATTCTTCAATTATATTTGGAAAACTGATATGCTTCTTGTGATAGGACTTACTATTGCCGTGCTTTTCTAAATAATCAGACTGATGATTTGCATCTAGTGGAAGATAAAATGAGCACAAAAAAAACTAACAGACTTTACGTGATTAGGGATCAGAATATCATATAGACTTGGGATAAGTGTTATAATTTCTGTCATATTACTTTGACTAAATAAATTAAAAATAAAACTAAAATCAATCCTTTTTAATACTTCAAGTGAATTTAGGCATCACAACATTATAATATACAGTATTTTAAAAGGATATTAATTTAGAGTTTTGCTAAAGATTACATTTAACAGTGTTATTAATTTATTAGTTAAAAAAAAACCTAAGCGTTAGACGACAGCAAAGACGATCTAAATGTAAGAACAGCGGAAATGAGCATGCACAATTAAATATCAACCAATACTGTATAGATCGATCGATATGATCTGTAGTATTGGCTGATATTTCGCACTCATACTAAATCTCAAATTCTGAAAAACATAAGTATATCTGCATCTGTGGACTAAATGTGTTTCAAGGAGGCTGTGAAGAGGGAGATCAGAGAGATCTTGTTTTGCAACATTAGCATTGAATTGGCTCTCGTCCAAAAATTCACATCCGGGCATGCGAAAAGAAAAGCTCAATTTGGTAAATGTAGGCTCATATTACAGTGATGAATGGAAACCTACTATAAACAGCCATAAACAAGAGTTAAAACAGCGCGTTTGCCAAGGTAATAAATCACATGATCAGCGCCATGAATAATGTTCTAGATCGGTAAAACAAACATTAGACAATGTTTTCCCTAAAAATCCTCGTAAAAGCCACAGACACGAGGATATGTGAATGTCAAAGACTTTATACAAATATTCCTCGTTTTATGTAAATCACACAGTCAAATAACCTCGAGTTTCAGTGCACAGACATACATCTCTCACACCGTGACAAACAAAGGACAGCTTAAAGGTTTAATAGTAGTGTTGAATAGTCAGCAAAACACAAATTCACACTTGTATCGCTTCTTGTGCTGCCACTGACTTTCGCTGAGAAAGTTTCACCTCCATCAGTATGTGGAAACAGCTCAGTTCTGATAAGATGAGGAACGCAAACACACATTCCAACAGTTCTGGAAACCTCCCTTGTGTTTTCACTGATGCACCTGCATGTGTGAAGGCGGACAGTGAATGATCGGCTCAATGCACTACTACTTAAAATAAAGGCGCTCAACCACAGAGCAGCATCAAAGGCACATTCCCACCACCACAATACAAACACCCTCAAGCTCTCAACACCCAGCATCATGCTACTTCAAGTGTCAAAATGAAGCACACTGAAATGTGTTTATCTAGTTGATCTAGTCCAGAAGGTACATTACACATTCGGTGGCCTGTGTCCTTTTCATAGGTGCTTAAAATGTCTTGGGAAAGAATGATTGCACAGTGCTCAGAGTTAGGAGTTTGTTGGAAATCATGCACATGTGCTACAAACATGCCTGATAACTAAATCATGTGGCTTGATTTGGAAGGCTGTGCTATTCATTTTCTAAGCAACCGGGGTTATGATTTTCTACCCGTGAGACAATAAATCGAATGTTAAAATCAAACAGATAAGGGATCCGAAAAATATTTAGGGACCAGAATATCAATCAAATAATATCCTGACAACCACCTAAAGACACTTTAGCATCTGCATGGCAATCAAGAACACCTCAGCAACCACATTTTGTCAGGAACTACCTGGAGATGCCCTGCAACCATTTAGGGCCATAAACACTCATATTCTCTTGTAAAAATCTAGATTATTATGTTGTTTGTGCTTTTTGCCTGCTTTTTCTGCTTTTAAAGTGGCAGGTTGCACTTTAATCATTTACAATCTGGGCTTTTAGTAAAAAAGTCTGCATGCATGAATGCATGCATGAGTTACTGACCCATGCATTGTTGCGCAGGTTGCTCCAATGGGACTATCCCTGTAATTAATGCACAGCCAATAGTGCTCGTTGAAAGGTATCTGTTTAACTGGCAAGTGACCAGGTCTTTTCAAACACAAAAGCAGGGAAAGGGGCCACCGTGTTCTTGTGTGTGGAGCAACTTGATGAAGCATGTCCCTCTGTAACAGTAAATATGCAGATCAGTACTGTCGTGCAGGGAGATGACGTTAATGTGGCAACACCAGTTTGACTAAGTATCAAACAGAGACTACGACGAGAACACCTTACCCTGATACAAACACAACTTCCATAGCAGTTCAAATAACATGAAACAGAGAAATTAAGAATGAATGAATGAATGAAAGACTCCTGACAAGACAATATTATATTGATATTTGGGTCAGGATGTGATAATATTGAGATTCTTTAGGTTTATTTTTATATTGTAATTCCAAACCTAATCCTTGTATAATGCAATCTCTCTCATTCAGCACCACTTTTCCCCCAAAACTATGAACATGAAAAATTGAGGTAATCATACAGATTTTTGCAGTGAGAATTTTGGTATAGCATTGTGAGATAAAATATTACAATACTTCGATATACTGATATTTGTCCTTTATAACATGCCTACTGTATCGCTCAGAAAATTTGGACTCATCTATTCATGCTTCATTTTTTTATATATACCATTTTATACATTTTAGAATAACAAAGTCATTAAAGCTATAAAATAACACAAATGGAAGTATGGTAATTATATAGTGACAAAAATGTAAACAAATAACATATGCTTATATTTTAATTTTTTAAAATCTTATATATCTATTTTTTTGTTTCTTTACTGGTTACTTGTAGGTTGTTTTTCATTTAATCATAAAATAAAATTAAATAAAATAACGTGCAATTTGTATTTGTCTACAAACAAATTTAGATCAAAAGTTCAAAAAAATTTGATAATGAGAACCAAACTGAGTCAAGTGTGTCCAAACTTTTCACCGGCATTGAATCTTTTCTGAAGCCGTTTCCCAAACATTGCTGGTGTGTGGAACCTTATTTTGATAACTGGTAAAATACTAGCGATGTACCGCACAGAGAAAAAAATTGCTCCAGCAAGCCACAGTCGAGCCAAATGCAAATACAAGGCAATGTTTTCCATGTAAATTGGAAGGGTTGGTGTGAAGTGCACACTACCAGACACAAATCAGGTAGATGGACAGCTTGCACTGTAGGAATAAGCTGCTCTCTATAAAGGGAGCTGCTTTTTTTTTTATATATACCATTTTATACATTTTAGAATAACAAAGTCATTAAAGCTATAAAATAACACAAATGGAAGTATGGTAATTATATAGTGACAAAAATGTAAACAAATAACATATGCTTATATTTTAATTTTTTTAAATCTTATATATCTATTTTTTTGTTTCTTTACTGGTTACTTGTAGGTTGTTTTTCATTTAATCATAAAATAAAATAAAGTGCAATTTGTATTTGTCTACAAACAAATTTCAGGCATTTCAGCCTTTAGATCAAAAGTTCAAAAAAATTTGATAATGAGAACCAAACTGAGTCAAGTGTGTCCAAACTTTTCACCGGCATTGAATCTTTTCTGAAGCCGTTTCCCAAACATTGCTGGTGTGTGGAACCTTATTTTGATAACTGGTAAAATACTAGCGATGTACCGCACAGAGAAAAAAATTGCTCCAGCAAGCCACAGTCGAGCCAAATGCAAATACAAGGCAATGTTTTCCATGTAAATTGGAAGGGTTGGTGTGAAGTGCACACTACCAGACACAAATCAGGTAGATGGACAGCTTGCACTGTAGGAATAAGCTGCTCTCTATAAAGGGAGCTGCTTTAATTGTAATTAAATTAGTTCTTTTTTTAAATAAATATAATGTCCGCCTATATTACACTGACATTCCACAGTGACTCACGCTCTCCCACATACATGTGCACAAACATTTTGAAAATCACACCCTCTGTGCAACCGCAGATCTTTCTGATGGCTCACTGTGCATACATTACATGCATTTTTAGACTAGCAGTCACACGTGTTACAAAATTCACAAGTCACCCAGAGCAGAAGAGTTCCTTCCTTATTTCTGCCTGTTTAAAATGTATTTTTCTCTTTTAAAAGACAGCAGAGAAATCTGAAAATATCATCTAAACCATTTCAACTATTCATAAGATTAAATGCCTATTTAAAAATATGCAGATTTGGTATGACAGTAAATTTGATTGACGTTAAAGAATGTCCATTTACCTGCCCGCGCACAGGCAGAGATGCCCCCATCATTCCTATTATCCTCTGCGTCTTCTTCTCCCCAGAAAAGTCCAACTAAGCAGAAGCGTGTAATACAGTCAAACACACACTGATAAGGCGCTCACAGGCAAACAGCAGTGTGTGTCGGAGTATATGTCCAAGAATAATGGGGGCTGAAACAGTAGTCACATGCCAAGAGGGGGAGGAGCCTTACAAGAGATGCATCAACATGCTTCTTGTGCCATATGTTTTGTGTGGGATGTGCTTTTTTATCTCTCCTCTTGGAGACTGACATTTCATGCTCAAAAGTGCCATTTAAGTTAATATTTGCCAGATGATTCAGGGCCAACGTCTTATATAACACTTATCTCCCTCTCTTATTGCTGAGTGGATTGAGTCTACACACAAACATCACATTCATCACAGCCTTCATTTGTTTATATATCAATCTAATGGATGCGCACCAGCTTCTGGACTCCTAGCATAGCATTTAAAACAAAGCAGCGTTTGAGCTCACAGTCCTTGTTCTCTGGGAGAAAGCTGTTATTAAATGTTCATCTCCTGGTAGGACTGCATGGCAGATGACATGACAGTCCATACACACCCACACGCCGTACAGTCACACATAAAGAGAGTGTACCGCCCGTGTTTGAAATGGAACACTTGTGGCTCTTTCAGTGGTGATGGAAACCAGAGATGCTGCAGAAAGTAACAAAAACTGCCACCACAGATGGTTAAATGTGATAAGGGACATAACTGATGTTTCTTTACACAAATACAGCCAGTAGCCGTTAAACAACTCATATTACATTGGATGAGACATTATAACCCTCATTTACATCCCTAACCAAGTGTTATATTTAGTCATCAACAACCCCTAAATAAAGGGTTTTAACTTTTTTTTCAAGCCAAGGGCCCTTTTTGGGGACACATTGTTAAATATTGTTTAAAATGTTGTAAAATGTATAAATTTTATTAAAATAAATATTGTTGAATTTTGGTCCTGACCAATAATAATAATAATCGTCTAGCACCATATTATTGTATTTACATGCTTTTTGTGATTTGTGATGCCTACTTTTCAAAAAATTAAATAATTATTCAAATTAAATCATATAAATACATTATTTTTATATACATATTTATATATATTTACAAAAGATTTCTATTTCAAATCATTGTTTTTTAAACTTTCTATTCATTAAATCTTGAAAAAACAATGTATCAGTTTCCATAAAAACATTAAACTGTATAACTGTTTCAGTACTGATAATAATAAGATATGCTTCTTGAGTATGAAATCAGCACGCTGAAATTGTTCTAATTTTGCCATTGCAGTAATACATTTTACCATCACGAATACTGTAAATGACAGTTTAAAACATATTAAAACACATTATTGTAAACTATATGTTACAATGCTTATTGTATTATGATCCAATATATGCCAAAAAATAATAACTAACTAAATAAATAAATAAATAAAATCATATTGTCCAAATGTTTAAATGGTAGTGTACATAGCTGTGAGCTTAATGTGTTAATTTGGTATGACAGTAAATTTGATTGACGTTAAAGAATGTCCATTTACCTGCCCGCGCACAGGCAGAGATGCCTCCATCATTTCTATTATACTCTGCGTCTTCTTCTCCCCAGAAAAGTCCAACTAAGCAGAAGCGTGTAATACAGTAAAACACACACTGATAAGGCGCTCACAGGCAAACATTAAAGTAACTTTAATTTGCTAAAAAAAAAAAGAAAAAGAAAAGCCTAATAATGTAATTGATCAGTTCCCTTGATCTGCATGTAAATTCCATAATAAAGAAAAAATTCAGGGGGGAAAAATAGTGACAAAAATTTGTTAAAAATCAAAAAGTAATTCAAAAGCTGCTGCAAACCTGTAAATCATTTACTGTTTGTATCAAGCACAGATACATGAATCTTCAGTTTAGAATCTAAAACCAAGCTTTGTTCTGTACTCATTCCCACCCTTGAACAACATTAGATGGAGTCATGAACATGTTGATTGGTTTTACCCAGGCACTGTGTGCTGGACTGGTGATAAATTAACTGCATGTCCAATAGAATGCATCCTGCCTACTGTTTTTCTAATGGGCTTATATAAAGAGTTACAAAAGAGGGCTAACAAACCACTGCCAGGAATTTCTTTCCTATTTTTTTTTTTATTGAACATCGATGCACAATGAAGGCATGTTACCAGCTAATGCTCAGAGAGCAGATAAATATGACATTGCTGAGCATATCTGCAAACAAGCACTGAATCTACACTGAACCATTACTACTCTGTTTTTGACTGCGGCTAAATTATTCAAACGAGCATCTCCATATCCGCATTCCATTGGTTCCCTAATGAGATTTCCCTAATGTATTATTCTACACAAAACACTGCAGACATGATCAAGGGTAAATCTTGGAAGTAAGCGCCCTCTAGTTGTGACTGACATGTATCGCTTTTTAAATGTCCTCCTCAGCCTACAAGCAAGTGACTTTAATATTGTTAAACCCGCTGTGATTTGATTAAACACTGCTTGTGATTTAATTTAACACCAGTTCTGCTAATTGCAATTCTGTCATCCCTAATAAAACACTGTTAGGCTCAGTATCTGTCTGCTGTTGCTGTTGTGTCAAACTAAATTTCTCTTTTTGGGAATTAAACAGTGTTTCAATACACCAAGGATATTCAAATTAAAGACATAAACCTTTTTTTTTTATTTCTGAAATCGATAAAAATCCTTAAAAAGATTTAGCACAAACATCAAATCAGAAATTAAAGGAATAGTTCATCCAAAAATTTAAATTCACCCTCAGGCCATCCAAGATGTATATGAATTTGTTTCTTCAGTGAAACTTAGCATTACACTTGCTCACAAATGGATCCTCTGCAGTTAATGGGAGCCGTTAGAATGAGAGTCCAAACAGCTGAAAAAACAAATATCACAATAATCCACAAGTAATCCACATGACTCCAGTCCATCAATCAATGTCTTGTTTATTACAAACACACAGTTTGGATGGACTTGAGTCATGTGGATTACTTGTGGATTATTGTGATGATATTATCAGCTATTTGGACTCTAATTCTGACGGCAACCATTCAATGCACTGGATCCATCAGTGAGCAAGTGATGTAATGCTAAATTTAACCAAATCTGTTCCGATGAAGAAACAAACTCATCTACATCTTGACTTGGATGGCCTGTGGGTGAGTAAATATTAGGGGTGGAACGGTTCGCGGGGAAAAAATCGAACCGTATGGTTCACGGTTCGGCACGCGTTAGGACCGCGGTTCAACTTAAATCTGACAACGCATAGTGGTTTGCTATAAATAACACGTAAAACAAATAGGGTTCAGCTAATATATGTTTCTGTTGATGGATGCGTGAGACCTGAACAGCACACGTTGATATCTGTGTTTAATCTAAACTCATTTATTAAGCCTTGCCAGTTTGAACATTTAAGAGCCAGAGGACGCGAGCTCGCGCGCGCAGTGAGAAGATTTGTGCGTGCGCTCATCCGAAGCGCGCAAACCCGCGCCTCAGAACGCACACAAATATTACGATTTCTCTGAAGTATTTTGTTTAAATGGACAAATTCACATAAAAATTGTGTCAAAATGCTTGTCTTGGTAAGTATCCTATAGCAGACATATCCGGCTGAATGACCGTACTGTATCAGTGCACTAGATCAGTGCATTCTCTTAAAGTGACAGCACTTTCTTAATATTAATCAAACAGCAACAACGAAGAAATCACTCACTGCTCTTGATTGAATAGCTTTAATAAAGATTAATCTTTAATTTATACAGTCAAATATGCAATACTGTTTTACATTTCATTACTTTATTCAATTTCTGTACCTGAAAACTAATGTTAGACCTACCTAAAAAAAAACTGAAAATCACTGTTTATTTTAATTGTATCTTTACTCTATTGTACTTATTTGTGCTGTTGCTTGTAGTTAGATTATTCTTATTTTCTTTATTTTTATTTGACAGTATAGTTTTTGCCTAAACATAGCACTTACCGAACGATACCGAAACCGTGACTCTAAAACCGTGATACAAACCGAACCGTGAGTAAGTTGAACCGTTCCACCCCTAATATATATATATATATATATATATATAATAGTTTGCAG
>NW_015657969.1:126547-150688 GCF_001515625.1 Sinocyclocheilus rhinocerous | reverse complement strand
CTGAAAACTAATGTTAGACCTACCTAAAAAAAAACTGAAAATCACTGTTTATTTTAATTGTATCTTTACTCTATTGTACTTATTTGTGCTGTTGCTTGTAGTTAGATTATTCTTATTTTCTTTATTTTTATTTGACAGTAAATATTCAGCAAATTTTCAATTTTGGGTGAATAATTCCTGTAAACAACTATTCTGGGTTACTCATGATGCACGATAGCCCGAACGATACCGAAACCGTGACTCTAAAACCGTGATACAAACCGAACCGTGAGTAAGTTTAACCGTTCCACCCCTAGTAAATATTCAGCAAATTTTCAATTTTGGGTGAATAATTCCTGTAAACAACTATTCCGGGTTACTCATGATGCACGATAGAATCTGTTTATTATGCGTGTCTGGTCACAGGACATTCATTAAGCCGGCATTCATTCCTGTCTTATTGAAAGTTGCCCACAAATGCATATCAACAAACACTTGGGTACAAATCTAAAACCGCTAACAAAACCACTGGCATAAACACGAGCTCTTCAGCTTTTACAGTCAGTGCACTGAATCACTACATCCCCATTCATGCTTTTGTAAATTTTTTCGTAATAAAAGATTCTAGTTCCACAGAACAATCCCAGATACAAGAACATGAAACATAAACACGGTGTATCTTAGGATCTATTGCTCATCCTCACTTGAGCTCAACTTCCTGTCCCTCGAGAAAAAAATTAAATACAATTACACACAGACCACAAGCTCAATTTCCTCTTTCCTCGAGGCCAACGCACATGCTTGGTCATATCACTGTTTTACTTTGAAAAATAGTAAAAACAGAACCACACCTCTAAGGATTGACCAGAAAAAGGTTATCAAATATACAACTAGGCCTAATGGTTTCATGTGCATTGCAAAGAGGATCCAAAGTGTGAAGATGCACATGAACCATAATGAGAGCACACAACACCACCATGCCAACCCAAAGACAGCTTTCTTTGAACTTGCTCATGTGACTAACAAGCAAAAGTGGTAACTCATCTCATACAGCCCCGTGTTTAATAAAAGAGGAGGAAGGGTGATTTTGCTACAGGGGAAAAGGTGGTTTAGCAACTCTTGTAGCTTGGCAACACTTTTATCAATGTAACGTACAGCAGATATGACATGTAGATTAAGCGTCTCCTCCTGTATAACATCAGTATTATCATCTGACAACTCTGCGGTTATCAATAGACCCGTCATATCTCGTGATCCACGGCTGTAGTACTCAGAAACCACACCCATGGGTCAAGGAATATGCAGTATTACACAATTATGGTCTCTATCCAATACATGCACACTATCTAAATGTGTGTTATTGTCACAAGTGGAAGTTAGCCTCATTAGGGTACAAAGGATAAAATAGCAACTCTGTACAACGCCAAACACACATATCACACACCTTCCCACTAAGTCAACCAGACACTCCCATTCTGTCCCGAGATCCTTGAGGGGACTGTACTGATATGAAAAGATACAAAATGACCACACAAACTTTACAGGACTATGCAATACATTGTGGTCAGAATTTAATGATTATAATTCATGTTTATGTAAAAGTTCATCTGCCCATCCTAAACAAGATTTTGAAGCAGATTTTAATTTGAGGAAAAGCAGCATATTCACCAAACATTTTTGGGATAAATCTCACAAAACCTCTTAGGAATTGTCCTGGCCACAATTCACACCAAAATCAAATGGGAGAAAAAAGTATTGGCTTTCAATGACTTTTAAGAACTGTTCACTGAAAGGTTATTTGGGAACCAAAAATGGTTCTTCTATGGCATCACTGTGAAAACCCCTTTAATTTTAAGAGTGTGGGAACCTCTTTAAGGTTGCTACATGGAGTAAACAGTCACATCAAGGTCCTAGAAATGAAGTTCCAGGCAAGACATTAACATACAATGAATACACAGCTGAACTCTTCTGTTTGTTAGTATTTGTCAGTTGTAGCAGCTATAGTAACTAAGAATCAGTTCTAGTCTCCGAAGTTTCCGAAGTTGCCCTGCAGGTACAGCAGGTTGTTTGCCTTGCAAAATCAGTGGGTGTGGGCAATCGAAACATAACTGCATTATTTGAAAGGTGTCACTATGAAGTTCTTACTGTAGTTAATCTAAACACATTAAATCCCATGGTGTCTCTTTCATAGACTGCTCTGATCTGATGTATTGCAGCCCAGAAGCACTATATGGCTGCCACCTTCTGTTTCCATGCGTCTCAAACATGTCACTCTTACTGCATAGAGGTCTAGCTGTGTACTCAGCCAAGATGTCATTACTTTTCCGCGTGTTAAAACTTACTCAGATAATTTCTTCTCAGAACAGAGCGTTATTTAGTCATATAAAGTAACGTAAGCATACCTGATAAAGAACTGGAGGCACGTCCGCGCTGTTGTGAATCTGCTTCTCAAATATAATGTGAGCAGCACTGCGCTACAGGAGGTGAACGCGGATCATCTGCCTCGCGCTTCCTCTTCTGCACTGTTGGACCCGCCCATTTAAATTATGCATGGACGTCTACACCCGCAGAGATGTTATTAATAGTCTTAAAAATAACAATTTTATTGTTCATACGCTGATATATATTTGTTTCTCATCTGCTTTAATAATATATTAAAGAAGTAAAAAAGGTACACCATATGTTTATTCAGTATTATGGGTCTAGATGTAAACTAGAAGGTCCCCAAATTTGATTAGTCAAGAAGCCTTCCAAAAGTGTTGATTAATGTTAATATCACTGGGATTGTTTTTGTTCATGGCGGCTTATGTGACCAGGAGTTGTCTGGGTACAGTTTTCGGTCTTGGAGTTTGTGGGATTTTAAACGTCTTTGTGTGGCGTTCTCTCGCTCGCTGGTTAGCGTTGCTCGAAGTGGGTTTCTCTCAGTAGACGTGATGGATCTGGAGCCGAGTGACGGAACGCGTTGAGCTGAAATTCTGTCAATCCGCTCCATACATTTACGCCGTTCCAGAACGGCTTTAAGTGCGCTGGTGAGGTGACACGCACAACCTACGTTCTTTTTTATTGTCCTTGGCAAAGAACTAAATAGCCAATTTTTGTCTGAAAAACACGTTAAGTTCTAGGCTACATAATGAATATGTTACAACTTAAACAGAACTGCTGTAAAAATCACCACAGCTAAACACTTCATAAATGTAGTTTTCAACCCTTTCGAAAATTAACCATGGTCTTACTACAACAAAACAACAACAACAATAACAAAAAACATGGTTATAGTTAAACCCTAGTAACCACAAATGAACGGTAGCTAATTAAGTTTAACTATGTTAAGTAATTAACCATGTTAATTTAACCAAATTAAGTAATTAAGTTTAATCATGGTATAGGCCTATGTACTAGTAAAACTGTGGTTATACAAATGTTAATCAATACGCCAAAAACATGGTTAGGCTACTACACTTACCATGGTTAATTTTCGTAATGGGAAGCATGGCTTAATTTTAGGCATATGCTTAGAGGTTTAGTTAGGGTTAATCGGTAGTCATTATAATTACCTTGATATGGGCCTAAAAATCATGATAATTTAGAAAAGCTTATAATGCGTGCTTCTACTAGGCTATGCGCGCGTCTCCTCTGTCGCGGCGTCTGAATCATTCACTAGATTGTCATCAAACTATTCCTCAGTTATATTTGTCAGTCAAAAATCCCAAACGCAACATAACATCAATGCTTTTAAGGCTACAAAATAAGTCTGCGACAGACCCCGTAAGCGTAACCGCAGCTCTAACCCAAACCAACTGCAGCAGCAGCGGAAACCGCCGGCTGGGTCTCAACGACCCGAGATCTGGCTACAAACCTCCCTTTAAGATTTTCTGATAATGCTTTTAAATTATGGGTATCCGTTCACACGGTTTCGACGTTATCAGGCGCTTTATCTCAACTAATCTCGGTTTTTTTTAAGCACGTGATTTATTTCATTTTACAGCCTGCAGTAAAGAAAAGAAAGATTCATACCAGCCAGCATTGTGTCCGAGCCTTTATTGGAGGGGGGTTTGGACAAAGATTGAGTCTGTTGTACAGAGCGGTGTCTTATCGGATCTCAGTGGTGTTCGTCCAAGTCACATCGTAGAGTGGAGGAGAAAGACCACATCCGTCACACTTACATCACAGGCTTCTTATCTAGGCATGATAGTCATTGATTGACCTAAGGCCCCTTCATGCATGAAAAACCAAACATTTCTATAATGACACTTCATTTAATCACACATGAAGAAAGCATTTTTTTCTCATCTTTTGGTTTTAGCATAACTTGAAGGTTTCCAAGACATCTAATGGACCCCTTATACATAACAGAGATATTTTAAACAGATTTTGCCACATGCTATAACCAGAGAGAGAGAGAGAGAGAGAGAGAGAGAGAGAACGCTGCCACTGGGACAATACCCTCTCAAAAGGAATGAATATAATAATAATAATAATAATAATGGCTTCAAATTATCCAATTTTACTCAATGTATTAGCTTAAACAGCAATATATTTAGAATTTTTTTAATTTCTATATTTATTTTGATTATGGTCATTGTTTAGAGGTTTTTCTTTCTTTCGTTTAATTTTTTTAAGTAAATGTCTTGCTCCAAGGATGATAATGATCAAATCATGTCTCAAATGTTTAAACATTGTTTTTTTGTGTGTGTGTGTGTGTGTGTGTGTGTGTGCAAATGAAGTGTATAGACTATCTGTACACCAAACCGGATGCAGCTTTCTGTTTGTCAGGGCTGTTCTTACAGTCCTCACCTTGAAACCTAATATACTTGAAAAGCAGGAAGGGGTTTTTAAAAATGGAATATTTAATCACATAAACTTGAAACACAACGTTGTTCTCTAAACTGAGAATTCTCTAAATTCATTACTGTATTAAATCTTAAGGTTTACAGGGCTTTTGTTTTTTTGGAAAAAAAAATCTTTGTTTACAACTATTTTGACATTTTGAGCTAGGAATATGTGAAGAGACACATGCTTTGTAAATGATGCCAAAATTAGGTCTTTTAAGTAACAATGCTGCCATCGTGTGGTCAAAATCGGTTTTGTGTTCCATACCCACTTAAAGGGAAGTTCACCCAAAAATGAAAATTACCCCATGATTTATTCACCCTCAAGCCATCCTAGGTGTATATGACTTTCTTCTTTCAGACGAATACAATAGGAGTTATATTAAAAAATGTCCTGGCTCTTCCAAGCTTTATAATGGCAGTGAATGGGTGGTAATATTCAATAGTCCAATAGAAGTCTAATAAACTTTGTCCATCCATCATAAAAAGTGCCCTGGGGGGTTGATAAAGGCCTCCTGAAGTGAAACGATGCATTTTTTTGTCAGAAAAATATCCATATTTAAAACTTTATAAACCGTGATCTCTAACTTCAGCAAACTGTAGTATGCGCGTTCACGAGAGTCACGTTCCAGCGGATGATGCTGGATGTAGGCGGAGCGTAAGGTCCGGTGAGAATATGCTAGTCTCGTAAGTTTCCTTTGTTTGTTTAGTTCCCTTTTGAACGGTCTCTCTGGTTGCTTTTCTGACGCTTATGGGGAACGCATCCAAAAGCGCGATGCTATAAGCAAGTGCAGAACAAAGGCAGTCTGCGAGCCTATAGCCCCGAACTGCTCGTACTGAGGGCTCCTATAAGTCTGAGCTAAAAATGAGACCCAAGACACCTAGGCTGAAGACTACATAACAAAACCTTCTCCACTTACAAAGTGAATTAGGTAAACGTAAGTGGACAAAATCCATGTCTGCAGGGCAGGGACGTCCAAGTTATAAACCTGGTGAAGGTAGCCAGTGGCCGCACAGATGTCACCAATAGAAATCAACATAACTGGGCAGAGTGGATTAGGACCCTGCTCATCATCTGAACTGGGAAGAGTTAGAAGGGTGATGTCTTGTACAATGAACGTATCTTGGTTTGAGGACGACTCTACAGTCCTTAGGCCCAAACTCAGGCATGAAGCACTGACTGACAGTGCAGGTCACCCATCGACGCTAACAAAAGGAGGGCAGTCTTAAGCGTCAGGGGCCGCAAGTTGGACCGACTGGAGCAGCTCGAAGGCAGGGCCCTGTATGTCCCTGAGGACTATAGATAAGTCTCAAGTCGGCACAGTATAAGAGCGAGGCGGCTTCAATCTCTGAGGTCCTCTCAGAAACTTAAAGGGTTAGTTCACCAAAAAATGAAAATTAGGTTGGGCTTTACTCACCCCCGAAGCATCCTAGGTGTATATGACTTTCTTCTTTCAGACGAATCCTAGATTAAAGTGATTATTACGTTTTGAATATGGATATTTTTCTTACAAAAACGCATCGATTCGCTACAGGAGGCCTTTGTTCACCCCCCGGAGCCGTGTGAGACACTTTTTTTTATGCAAGGGCGCTTTCACGCCCACGGACCGTTGGCTAAACGTCTGATGCATATGGGACACAAAAGTGGAAACACTTCAGGAGTGTCGAAGTTGTCATCGGATTGGTTGAATTCTATAGGATTTCCGGGAGACGTGTGTGTCGCGTTCTTTAACGTTCCATCTGGAAACAAAGATGCTGTGACACCAAAACCCCCTCACGAAAGAAGAAAGCCGTAGTGTTTACAATTGGTTGTTTGACATGTCGGTAAAACGGCCTCATCGGCGGGCTTTGGCCAATGAAAGCTGCCATGGATTCCAGACCTTCAGCCGTCAGTCTGAAGGTCTGGCTACACGAGACTAACCCTTTAATGACAAGGTCGTTTCTGCTGACTGACTGGCCAGCCATGAGAGAATGACTTCCCTGACACGTCTGATGACCTGAGGAAGCAGAGCAACCAGGGAGGAAGGTATACAGGCGAGCGCTTTGCCAATCGTGGGCCAGGGCATCTCGCTACTTTGAAAGTAAATTGGGCAGTAAAAGTTGTCTTCTGAGGCGAAGAGGTCCACCTCTGCCCTCCCGGAGACAGACCAGATCGTTTGAACCGTTTGGGGATGTAGTCTCCATTCTCCTGGAGCTACATTGCCCCTGGACAGCATGTCTGCTCCCTGGTTCAGTCTGCCCGGCACATGAACTCCTCTCAAAAAGAGGAGTTTGCCTGTGCCTATAAAAGAGACGTCGAGCCAACCTGTGAAGGGAGCGTGACCTGAGACTGCCTTGGTGATTTATAAAGGCTACCACCGTCATGTTGTCTAAACGGACCAGGCAGGCAGGAACGTATTTAGGGCTAAAAAACCCACCATCATCTCAAAGCAGTTGATGTGTAAGCATTGCACCAGGTTTGACCAGGAGCCGAACACTGGTCTGCCCTAGTACAGAGCTCGAGTTGCAGGCATCTGATTGCCTGATTGAAACAGGCGAGGGGTTTTCCAAGGGGCCACAGCTCTGATGCAACGGTTGGTTACCCTGAGATGAAAACGTCCCAGGCACCAAGCGTGGAATGAGACATGGGCTTTGAACCAATACTGGAGGGGCCGCATGTGAAGCAGGCCCAGAGCATCCTCTGAAAGCCCTAAGGGGATGTGAAGTCCCAAGTCTGAATGACGCCGCTAGCCGCTGAATTATCAGGGAGCGTTCCGGCGTAATCCACATCTGGGCAAAATCGATAACTGTCCCCAGGAAGACTACTCGGTGGCTGGGAGACAGAGAGCTCTTGGCTAAATTAATTATTAGCCCAAGCCGTTCCAGGTGGCTGAGCAGCAGCGACCTGTGAGCAATGAGTTTCTGTTCCGATATGACTAAGACCAGCCAATCAACTAGGTAATTCATAATACAGATTCCCATCTGTCTCAGAGGGGAAAGAACCACATCTGTGCACTTCGTAAAGTGCATAGGGCCAGAGACGTTCCGAATGGTAGGTACTGTATATTTATAAGCCACCACCTCGAACCGAATCTCAAGAGCAGTCTGTGATTAGGGGCTATCTGGATGTGAACGTACGCGTTTTTCAGATCCACCGATAAAAAACCGGGGCATATTTGTGTGAGAATCTGCTTCCAAGTCAGCATCTTGAACAGGCGATTCATAAGTGCACGGTTCAGATGCCTGAGCCCACCATTTTTCTTGGGAACAAGGAAGTAGCGACTGTAAAAGCCTGACTCGCTGTTCGCTAGAGGAACCATTTCCACAGCTCCTTTTGCAAGCAGAGTTTGCACTTCAGACTGGAGAGCAGTGAAGCGCTTTGCAAATATGCCAGGCAGATGGTGGGTAGAGGTGTGCAGCGACCACCTCCTCTCTTGCCATATCCTCTTACTTCAACGCCGTTAACAGAGGTGAGGGCGGCAGAAATAGAAAAGTGGACATGCGCCAAGTAGGGGCGCACCACATCTTGGTGAGTTCATCGCGAACATCCTGGAAAAACGGCACCACTGGTGGTGGTTGAGGAGATACCCCCGTCATGATGATTGTAAATTGCTTTGGGTGTACAGCCATACACAATAAAGCGCTATATAAATGCCTCATTCATTCATATTTTTCTTACAAAACGCATCGATTTGCTTCAGGAGACCTTTATTAACCCTCCAGAGCTGTGCGATGCACTTTCTATGATGGAGGGATGCAGTTTATTGGACTTCTATTGGCTATTGAATATTACCACCCATTCACTGTTATTATAAAGCTTAGAAGAGCCAGGACATATTTAAATATACCTCTGATCATATTTGTCTGAAAGAAGAAAGTCATATACACCTAGGTTGGCTTGAGGGTGAGTAAATCACGGGGTAATTTTCATTTTGGGTGAACTATCCCTTTAAACAATTATAGAAGACATATCATATCATCATTAGTTCTCAATTCCAGTGCTCGCATACCACCGCTCTGCACATTTTGTATGTATCTCTTATCGCTTCAGATGTTTGTTCTATTCACCGTAAGTGCCGAAGTGGACTTCACAGGATATTCCGCCATGAGCATTAAAGTGTGCGAGACGTGAATTTAAATTGTATTTATTTACAGAGGTATTTTATGTCACACTTCTCTATTAAGTTTCGTCTGTGTGTTAAGATGCTGCAGGCCGTGGCGTAGCGCAAATCCGTGAATGAATGTTCCTAAGTGAAGTAAACTTTAACGGATTTCCCGTGCTCAGGGAGTAGGGAGCAATTAACACTGTGTAGGGACCATGTCAATCGGAACACAGTTCATTCATGGAGCTCTCTTCTAATGAGCTGATGATCTGAATCAGCTGTATTAAAATAAGAGAGACATGCAAAATATGCAGAGCGGTGGTATGCGAGGAATTGAGAACCACTGCCTTAATTTATTTCTTGAATACAAACGAATAAAAAAAATAAAAGTGGTTTAAGATTTATTTTTCAAAAATGTCTATATTTTAAACAGACACTTTTGAAAAGCAGACCACTTAAAAAGCTAAATAAAGTCTTTGTAAAATCTGACATACACTTTTAAGAAAAAACTGTAAAAACAGTGCCAAATTAGAGTTCTTCAGCTATAGTAGAATCGTTTGTGGAGCTAAATAGAACCGTTTTTATATGGTTCCATTAAGAACCATGCTTTGAAAGTGCTATATAGGACGTTATTGCTGTTATAAATGACCTTTTTAATAATAGTTTATTGTCATTAATATTAGTATATTTATTAATATTAGTAGTAGTAATAGTAGTATTTGTTAATATTAGTAGTAGTAGTTTTAATATTATTTTTATATAATATTTATTTATATTGTTTTTACCCCTCTATCTCCTTGGTCTTATATAAGCCAATATTAGTTTTTAATTGTAGCAAAAATGACAGCACTCTAACAACATTTATTAGCTAAATACATTCATAAATGACACTTAGCATTGAACATGATGATGTTGTTGGGTGTGAAAGCATATGAAATGCACAATTAAGTTTAAAGTTACAGTGTGTCTCTAGGTTTAATTTTTATTTATTTGTTTCTTTATTTATTTATTGTGATTGGGCATGTTTACACATAAACCCTAGTAATAATTTAAAAACATCCAACAATATGGATTATAAATTCAACATCTCTGTTACTTAGAGGAGGAGAGAAGTATCCTTGAACAGAACAGGTCACACTTACATGTTCTGTTAAATTAACAAGAGAAAAAGTCACAAGGCTGATATGGTTCTAAATAGACTACTATGTGTAAAGAACCTTTAAAGAACTATATTTTTTAGAGTGATACAACAGATAAGAGAAAAATCTTAGTTTAAAATCCAGCTATTTTATATTAAAAAAGCAAATATGACCAAACAAACAGTTTTTCAGTACCCTGGACGGCAGCAGCTATACTATTTATTCAAGCAAAGCACGAGGATTTATTCTTTCGGTGACCTATTCTTTCGTATAAGATGGTCTGGTCACACCGCCAGGTGGCATAAAACGAACAAAAAATGCCCTTCACCTTGTAAATCAACTTTCGGTCGCTCTAAGAGCGTTATTTGTCTCTTATTTGTTAGAAATGCTCTAAACGCTAAGAAAAGTTGCAAGCACACAAAATGCATCGCAAACGAAAAGAGAGTTTGCACTAAATCTGCATTTCAACAGTAGAATTAGTCAAGACATCCAGTGCGCACGCGTGTAGTGGATCGTGTACCCCTTGCGCGCAGCTCGGGGCGCATCATTGACAGGTTACTCGCGTGCACTTCTCATACTGTGCAGTGTGCATTGAACACCTGTAAGATGTGCATGGAAACAACAGCTGGGTGGAAATCACGAGGTGCCATTAAGCCCATGCAAATCCTCTAAAATCTCATCATAATGACTAATTGGACAAACGTGTCCAGCTGCCCGTTCAGCATCACTTTATGCGCGGAGGACATTATGGATAGTAATGCAACTGCTGAGGACTTTGAGTACCCGGTCCATCTCTTCCCAGTCCCTATCCTGACTGGCATCACAGTGACGTGCTCTTTCCTGCTCCTCGTCGGAATCGCTGGGAACCTGTTGACCATCCTGGTGGTCACTAAATACAAAGACATGCGAACCACCACCAACCTTTACCTCTGCAGCATGGCACTTTCAGACCTGCTCATTTTCCTCTGCATGCCCCTCGACCTGTACCGGGTCTGGCGGTACCGACCGTGGAACTTTGGCGATGAGCTGTGCAAACTCTTTCAGTTCGTGAGTGAAAGCTGCACGTACTCCACCATCCTCAACATCACCGCCCTCAGCGTAGAGAGATACTTCGCTATCTGTTTTCCCTTCAGGGCAAAAGTCATCGTTACGCGGGGTCGGGTGAAAGGGGTGATTTTCCTCCTCTGGACTGTGGCTCTGTGCAGCGCGGGACCCATATTCATTCTGGTTGGGGTCGAGCACGAGAACGGCACCAACCCCTGGGAGACCAATGAGTGTAAAGCGACCGAATATGCCATCCGCTCCGGACTGCTTACTATGATGGTGTGGGTCTCCAGCGTGTTCTTCTTCCTCCCGGTCCTCTGTCTGACAGTGTTATACAGCCTCATAGGCAGAAGACTGTGGAGAAGAAAGGAGAATCCTGTCGGACCCATTTCGAGTCGGGAAAAGAACAATAAACAAACGGTCAAAATGCTGGGTGAGCTCAAAAATGACCTGAAAAGTCTGACAAATGATGTTTGTGTATTTCAGAATCATTTAATAATAGATTAACTTTCACTCGGGAAATCTTACAAAATAATTAATTTTCTCTTTAAATATGTAATTGTTTAATAAACATTATTTTATATTATTAAATCGGCTAATTTAATGATTTAATAAACATTTAACAGGAGGACACACCTGCTAATTAAATTCCATGTGCATAATGAAGCAATGAGTTTTACAGTGATTTTTTTTTTTTTTTTTTACAAAATATAGATATACCAATAAAATACAACTTTATTTTTTTTAAATAAATATATTTTATAATACAATTATTGTTATAAATTTACATTTACTTACATTTACATTACAATTTATATGTATTATGAACAATAATCAGAATGAATATTGGCTGTTGGCTGTTTACAGTTGCTAAGGAACAGCAACTTATAGCCTAGCTACTTACTTTTTTTTTTTTTTTTACAAGAATTGAATTATTTTAAAGAACACATAGGCTACAGTAACTAGAGTAGTATCATTCCGGAACGAACGACTCTTACGGTCTCATTAGTTTAGTCCAATATCCGAACGATTGACTCTTTTGAGCCGGTTGTTGTTAGTGAATCAGAAACATTCAGTCGCATCGGTTACTGATTCTGATTCACTTCATTGTCATAATGTCCGACTCGAAATAATTGTTACTAAGTCACAACTTTTTTCCATAAACGTACTTATTGCAAGAATATCGTATTAATAGTAGCCTACTTCTAATTTCTAATAAAACATGAACTCTCTTTTTCTCTCTTTATCAGCTGTGGTGGTTCTAGCGTTTGTTCTCTGCTGGCTGCCATTCCACGTCGGTCGTTATCTCTTCTCCAAGTCATCCGAGGCCAATTCTCCTCTCATCTCCCAAATCAGCGAATACTGCAACCTGGTCTCATTCGTGCTGTTTTACCTCAGCGCCGCGATCAACCCCATCCTCTACAACATCATGTCGAAGAAGTACAGGAGCGCGGCGTGCAAACTGTTCGGAGTGAAGCGTGCTCCCGACGGACGATCGGTGCAGAGCATCGTGAACGCGGAAAGTGTTTCGGTGTGGAATGAATACAGCTGGAGCACGTGACGCAGGAAAAGCCTCGTTTAATAAATGTGCACTTTTTAACAGACTACATATAGACGGGAAAAAAATCTTCACGAGGATGAAAAGGAGAGTCGACATTAACCTCATAATTTTTGGTGATATGCATTTAATTTCAACCATCATCTGATATCATAGAAGCCATTGCATGTTTTCAGTTTAGCCTGTACATAGCAGTAAAATAACTTTATGAAACTGCTGAGCCCTGAAAATTTTATTATTAAATTATATAGTAATCTAATCTGAAATGTTGGTATTAAAATAATAATAAAAAAATCAATGTAGCTTTTTTGATGGTTGCATTTTAGGCGCAACATACCTTGGGCATACACCAAACATTATTGTATTTTATGAGAATGTTTACGCACAGGTATTAACATCATCAGCAGACACCAGCAGTGTAGTGTTTCCCTTTACCCTGTTATTCATGCAAACTCTACAAACTGCACACTAACCCAAAAATGCCTTAAACTGTGTGAAGTACTGGATTACAGAGCACTAGATGTAAGCACTCTAACATTGCACCCTATGTGGGTGAGATGTAATGGTGCTGAATGATAAAATCCAATGCCAAAAAAGCTCTCACCAAGCTTGTGTTATGTTACATAAATGTGTAGCAGCCATAAAAAGTGCACTTATTGCAGGTTTGTGAACACTGCTGCCACAGTAGTTTTGTGTAAGCTTTGTGTTTGATTTCAGCCTATGTTGCTTGTTGGCAATATTCTAATTAAAACTATTTCTTGAGATGTTTGTAAAACACTTTTAATATTTATGAAAGATATTTAATATATTGTGTTTATTTTCCTTTAATACACACTGTGGTACATTTTATGGAAGGTGTTATTGTGTAATATATATAAAGTTTTTGATGTCATGCAGTAATACTTAAATTGTAAAATTAAAATGTTTTCGTGCTATTGACTATACAGATTGTCTTGTATGAAAAAAAATTACACACACACACACACACATATATATATATATACATATATACAGTATATATATATATAAATATATATATATTCAAAATTTTTATTTTGTGCCCTTTTGTAAAGGAAAAATAAAAGTATTAATTAATGAACGAATAAATACATTTATAAAACTTTTTGTGCCCTTTTGTGAAGGAAAAATAAAAGTATTAATTAATGAACGAATAAATAAATTTATAAAACTTAATATAATTGATGTAAATGAAATGCAAACACCTCATTTCAGAAATTTAAAAAATTTATTGTGTATAAATATATTACATATATACTACAGATACATAATCATCTTAAATACAAAGGCTAGTATTTTCAATATCTATACATTTAAATTGATACGGTAGTTTTTTAAATATAATGTCTACGATTATAATTTACATCATTAAATGTGACAGTAACGTTGAAAAAAAAATGGTAATATGGAATGATTTTCATGAAACTATATGCAAGCATGGAAATCTATGTCTAGGCCACTTATTACCTGATGTCCAGCTAAATGCGGCTAAAAAAAAAATTTAAACAAAAAGTATTTTTTTCACTTAAAAAGATTCTGGGTCTTGAGTTCGTAAAAAGTGTTCTTCAAGTGTTTCCACTTCAAGTTTTCTAGTGTCAAGTCATTTCAAATTCTTTTAATCAGAAAACAATGGAATGTTTTTCTAAAAACTGCAGCAATACATATATCGTCTACTATATGAAGAGTAGATGATTCAAAGAAGTAAAATGAAAAAATTTTTTTTTTTTTAAATCTAAAATAAAAGAACTTAAACTTGCTGTTTGTGCAGGTGGGAAATCACAAAACTGATCAGATATCAACATTTTCTGAACCAAAGCAATTTAAAAAATCATAAAAAAAAACAAAAAACAACAACAATTAAAAACAGAATATAAACAATACAATTATATCTGAAATAAGACAGGTTAATGATGTTAAAATGCTGTGCTATATTCAGAAAAAAAAATAAAGATTTGTCATAATCCCCCTTATAAAAAGACATGCTACATGAGGAAAATATTGAATATGACGTATCTGATTCTTGTAATAAATAAATGAAGATTGCACTGTGATTTGCATTATAAAGTACAGAAATATAGCATAAATAAATCTAACAAAACTGTTATATCTTGAATGCTCACTAACTTTAAGGGCTGACTGAGCTAGTAAACACGATCATGTAATGTATAATGTGACCAGAGTAAAGGGTTTATGGAATACTGTAAGCAGCAGATCTGAAATGATTTGTCACAAAAGTTTGGATTTGTGGATTTCAAGGCACAGGTTCACATGGCCCTCCCAAGTCCCTGAGACACAAAAACTCCAGACTTCACAACACTGTACATTTGATGATTGATTGCAAAAACTGTCATTTGACTCTCTTTGGACTGATAGTTGCAGGTGTTTTTTTTTTTTTTTTTTTTTTACAGGCACCCCTAGGACACCTTTTTTTAAGACAAACAAAAGAGAAGAGAACGAATAAAGCCTTTAAGAAGCTTTTAGACAGACTTTCCTGGGGCACAGATAAGGGAACGAGAGCATTGATGCCATTTAGCTGTCTAGACACTGATTTAAAGATAAATAGGACTGACCATTAAAAAAAAAAAAATCCTCAGATATTCATCTGATACTCCAACTTGAGATCCGGAATGTATAGGAAATGTCTTTGCTTGTGTGTGTGTTGTTTGTTTGAATTTTGCTTGTTTTTTTTTTTTTTTTTTTTTTTACAGGCACCCCTAGGACACCTTTTTTTAAGACAAACAAAAGAGAAGAGAACGAATAAAGCCTTTAAGAAGCTTTTAGACAGACTTTCCTGGGGCACAGATAAGGGAACGAGAGCATTGATGCCATTTAGCTGTCTAGACACTGATTTAAAGATAAATAGGACTGACCATTAAAAAAAAAAAAATCCTCATATTCATCTGATACTCCAACTTGAGATCCGGAAGGCCACTTATTACTTTAGTGTTAAAATCTCCTAAATACTAAATATAAAAATATGCACAGCATCTTAAAGTTAAAAAACAGGCACAGACGCCGGAACAGTACATTTCATCATTACTGATTTGTTAAAACTCTAACTCATCTTATAGAAAAACCTGTAAAAAAAATAACATGAAATCTGCTCATGTGATTTTTTTTAAAACTGTAAAAGGAGTATTTTGGTCAATGACCAAAACAGTACTTGCATTAATGGTTTTGCAAACTGTAGTTTAAAAACTGAAGAGACGAGAACGGCTCTAAATCAGAAGCTGAAGCAGGAAGGCCATCAGGACAGAGAGAGAGGCCACCCCAAATACTATGAGGCCAGCAAACTGTTCATCGCTGAGGGTTTTGCCTATGGGCACCCTGGTGATGTCCGCTTCCACAGCCAGTGTGGCGTCAGACCGCCGCAGGTTGAAGTGGGCGGATGGGCTGAAGGACCCGCACAGCTCCTGGAGGGTGTCCACGCAGCGCCTGCATGCAAACACACGCACGCGGTAGTCAGTGTTCCACTGCAGGCCAGAGAGCTGGAAGGATGTCTCATCTCCCTTATACACCTGAAGGACAGAAGGAAAGTAATGCATTAGCCCAGACAGTTCAAATTTCTCCTTCACTGTGTGCACTTTTGGATAATTATAAATGTAATAATAATAATAAATTCTGTTACACATGGGGATGGAATATTTTAAAAAACCATTTTTTTTTAAATATTATTTTTATATAAAGATGTTAACACATAATAATTATAAAATGTAAAATATACAAATAATTGATTACAAAATGCACACATCTTCTAGGCAGTCTATTGTATTTAAATAAATATATAAAAATAAATTAATAAATTGTAGTAGTATTATTTATTTAAACAAAATAGATTTAATTATATGTATGCATTTGGGTTTATTGTAATAAATTTCATATATTATATTTGTATATTTATTATATATTTGCATTTTTATATATCAACAACAACAATGATTTATATTTATTTTTTGTATACATCCATTTTTTATATTTATATTTATTAATATTATTATTATTATTATACAGCATGACTGAGATGGAATATAAAAATGCATTTATACAAAAAATAAATATAAATAAATTCACTATATGTTTGTTTTATCATGATTGTTATGATTAAAAAAAGTACAAATTATGTATTACTAAATAAATGCAAATGTATAGATGTAAATAATTAAATCTATTCTAAATCAATTAATTAATTAATTAAATTTAAAAAAAGAAAGGAAGGAATGAATGACGGAATAAGAATGGAAGTAAGGAGATCTGTAAATAATAAATATTTATATTCTATCCCTAGTAATAGAAAATAATTTAACAATAAATATATTGATTTGGGTAGCTACAGTAAATAAACAAATAAAGAATGAACCACAGGGCACTTGATTATTGTAAAAAAACATTTTACAATACAAAAACAAACTTTAAAATACATAATGTCTTGTTTTTTCTTTTAAATTTGGGGTGAAATATAACCTGGATATTTCTATGTGAGAGTCACCCAATGATATTCATAAAAAAAGGGCAGAGGATGTGATGGGGAAAGGAGCGTTTTCTCATTTGAATGAATAAATAAATTCACACATAATTACAAATTTTGCGAACTTCCATTCGATTTATCGCACCATGGAAGTGGCGTACCAGAAATGATTTCAAAACAATAAGCGTTTGCACACCTGAATGGACCCTAATCGTGATAATCACATGTTCCCCTCTTTCTGTGTCCTTTCCAACTCCACAATTTAATGAATCCTGTGAGACTGTGTGTTTGGAAGCACTCGATTTCATTCAAATGCTGATTGTGACGAGTTAAGACATAAAATGGAACGAAGAGCAAATGAAGCAAATAGCTTGCGCCCGTTTTCCATTTCCTGTTCAGAATGAATTCTATTCATCAACAGCTCATCTGCTGTGACTGTGGCCATATGTAAATCTAACATGGAAAAAGATGGTATTTCTTCTGTGCAACAAAATGAAAATACCACATGACATTCTTATCTCAACCATTTAAACAAACAGTTCCAACAAGACAAAGTTCTTGGAAACAATTTGAGTGGAACAGTCGTTTTAAACTCGATTCAAAGGAGGTTTAATGAGGAGTTTGGATCTTACCTGTTTATAATCAGAATCTCTGCCTCCCAGCACCTGTAGCACATAGCTGATTCGGTCTCCTCTCATTGGTGGAATACTCTCCCATGTGACCTCACAGGCATTTCCCTCTAACTGAACAACTCTTGGGGCTGAGAGGACAAAAAAAAGGGTCAGTTTTTTTTCCCCTTGTTCTTTACACTACAGTTTTGCATTTATTGATTAAAAATACAGTAAAAACTGTAAAATTGTGAATTATTACTACAATTTAAAATAACTGTTTTCTGTTTTAATATATTTTAAAATGTTATTTATTCTTTTGATGGCAACACTGAATTTTCAGCATCATTACTCCAGTCTTCAGTGTCACATGATCTTTCAGAAATCATTCTAATATGCTGATTTGCTGCTCAAGAAACATTTCTTATTATTATCAATGTTTGCTGCTTAATATTTTTGTGGACACCATAATACATTTTTTCAGGATTCTTTTCCAGCGTTTAATTTAAAACACAAATCCTTCTTAACATTATAAATGTCTTTACTGATACTTCTGATTAAATTAATGCATCCTTGTTGAATAAAAGTATCAATTTCTTTCCAAAAAAAAATATATATTTTTTTTATAGTGTTCCCAAACGTTTGAACCTGTACAAGTTAGTATAAATAAATGTGGTACCTTTCAGTGTTTGTGGCAGAGATTTGGTGGTGCTGAAGGTGTACGTCTCAGAAAACGGCCCCTCGCCTGCCTCGCTCACCGTCTGGATCCGGAAACGGTACCGGCTCGATTCGCTCAGTCGCTGCAGCTTAAAAGTGTGGCTCGGACCTCGGTAAACCAACACAAACCTAAAGAGATGGTGAAAGCTTGTTACAAACATACACACATAAAACTACTACATTTAAATGAATCATTTGGTACAATGCACTTATTGTGTACATACATGTTTTTACATTGTACTTATAATTAAAAAAATGCCTACATGTAATTACATCTGTAATTAATTTCTGTAATCCCTGTACAAGTGTGAGTATAAATAAATGTGGTACCTTTCAGTGTTTGTGGCAGAGATTTGGTGGTGCAGAAGGTGTACGTATCAGAAAACGGCCCCTCGCCTGCTTCGCTCACTGCCTGGATCCGGAAACGGTACCGGCTTGATTCGCTCAGTCTTTGCAGCTTAAAAGTGTGGCTCGGACCTCTGTAAACCACCACAAACCTAACAAGATGATGAAAGCTTGTTACAAACATGCACACAAATTAATTAAGTATAGTTTATTAATGATTATTTTTTCAATCATTTACAGCCTAGTATTTCTTTTTAAAGCCTTGCGTGCAAAGGAAAAAAAAATCGGATGATTGCTTGAGATCATTGTTCCCTTCACGTCGTTTTATTAAATAGCATGAAGGCAGGAAAGAATGCGAGGCAGAAGCAGGCCTTCATTAACTCCATTCAAGAGTCCAGACTTTACTGTTTATATGGTTAAAATTTTTCAGAAGTGGATCTGAGGCTGAAAGCTCAAAACCGAGAAGAACACTGGCCTTCATTTGTATTTAAACGAGTTATCTGTGGGTCACTGACGAGCGACTCTGAGAAAGCATTAAGGCAGGTGGTCTTGATAACCCTGAGTCTCCTAATCTAATTCCCAACAGCGCTTTGAGATGGTCTTTTCATTAGCCGACTCCACCTTAATGGACCCACAAACACAAAATGTGCTTTTCAGACGATCTGCTTACATCAGAGAGAAGAACATGCCCTACAGGTGCATGAGGGACAAATTAAAGCGAGGAAGCGCATGCATATACACACACATAGATATGCTTCACTATGAATACAATTAATATACCAAGAAGAACATTTACATGATTTGAGTCATTTTACCAAGCTTTTGATGCTGAGTACAAGACTATTGTTTTTAATTATGAACCTGGGTTATTATCATTATCATTAACTGAAACTACAACTAAAACAATAAAATAAAATAAAAAATACTTTGCCTTGGTAAAATAGATTGCCTTGGCAAATATCTGAAATAAAATAAAAGTTCTTTATATTTTATTGCTAATGCTTGTTGAAGTAATAAAATAAACGAATAAACTAAAACTTAATAAAAACTACATAGACATTAAAAAAAAGAATGTAGTTGTTTTAATAATGCAAACTTTTTAAAATTCATACCTGTACATAACCGCTGCTACTGACATCAAAGCAGTGCTTTTCTATAATTTTAAGGACTATTATATTTTTGTACAATAAAAGGTTACAGAGATTAGGTCCATATTAGGGGTTTTTAATGCCAAGGACCCTCAAGTATGATCCTATGGATCACCTTCTTTAAAAAAAAAAAAAATAAATAAAAAAATTAGCTATAGGTCTGTATTATCATGTAGACTCATTTATACTGTGCAAGAAAAATAGTATGATTGTATAAATAAAACATGTTGCTTGCAAAGTAAAATTATTAGCTCGTATGCTGTCATTGCATTAATGTCAAAGTAATTTATAATTAAACAAATTATTAAAATAATATTTGAAAATTATTTACTTTGAGTTACAGACATTATTCTAACCATTATTATTAAAATATAAAATAAACTATTTTTAGTATTTGTTTGTATAGCATTTTCATAGGAAATATCATTCCAAAACAAATTTTATCTGGAAATGAAATTTTTTTCTAAAATGTTTTTATACATTTTGTACTTTTTTCTCTCAAATTTTCAGCAGACACCTTAAAAATAATTCATTTCCTAAAAATTTATTCAAATTAGCCTAACTATACAAAACAGTTTTGTGCATCCCTAGACACACTCCCTCACTGCTAACCTCTGATTCCTGTCCTCCATCTGCAGGATGTAGGTCGTGTCATCAGTGAGTTGACTTCGGCTGCTGAAACCCCAGCGTAATTTCAGACTCTGAGGTCCGACCGCTGCACACTCCAGCCTTGGAGGAGACGGCGGAAGGGGTCTGGTCCTCACCGTTAGGGTCTGACTGAAGGGCCCGGGGCCCATTTCATTTTCTGCTCGAATCTGCAGGCTGAGAAAAGGAGAAAGAGAGGAAATAGAATTTTAAAACAAACTGACAGTCTTGTTCAGTCGTTAGTAACTTCTAACATCAATTCTTGATTGCCTTCAGATGATCTCTCTTCACCTGAATGTCCCTACAAACTATTCTAAGCAAAATCGAAGAAATTCTAAGTTATTCTAAGAAAAACTCCATCCATCCACATCATCAGCTATCTAAGAGTCAGTAGTTCCTGCAGCTTTGCCCAAATTGGCCTTCATTTGTTCACGTTCTGCCTTATTTGTTTTATTTGTCGATCCCAGTTAAAGCATGCAGGTATCTTCAGCCTCAAGCTGCTCTGTGACCTTTCCACTCAGTTTGATGGCACAGGGGAAAATGATCTACTCTGGCTGAAGGGGTGGTCTTGCATTCGAATGAGGATTTCTGTGAAGTTATCTATAGATATCCAAGAATCCAATTATTGTAAGTGCACATTTTATGTGCACTTACAATAATTGAAAAAAATATGAAGTCGTAACAGACAGATAACATTTCTAAATTGTTTTACATGAAGAGCTATGAAAAGAGGGAAAGTTATTACAACACAATACCTTTGATATATCCCAAAAACATTAATCCAAATGGACATGGTTTCATTTAATCACCCTCATGTTGTTCCAAACCTGTATGACTTTTTGTTTTTGTGGAACAAACATAATTTGCACTCATTCAAATGCATATGAACCATTGGTTTGGTGTCATTTATTACTTGAATTAAAAAGAGCGGTCTGTGTGTGTGTTCTTTAAAATTTCTCTTTTTGTATTTTATAGAAAGAAAAAAGGTTTGGAACAACATGAATGTCATTTTTGAGTGAATTATCCATAAAAAAGTTGATTTGCACTAGTACATCCTTGCATACTATTTTCTAGGACTAATGGAAGCAGAAAATCTAACAAGCAATGTGTAAATAACCTCACGAGACCATGAGCACTATTCATGGTCTCAATGGAATTTCTAACAAAAGCTTATTTACAAAACCTGAAGCTTTCTGTTTCTATTAAAAAGTCTCGCACAATGTTCAAAAATCATGTTTTAAAGCACTTAACATTACTAAAATAACAGTACGGGAACAAATATTTTTAAGGGTCTTGATTCTCTGGAAATATTGAATGAATTTAGAAAAACATGGAGAAGCACCAAAGTATCTGAATGCTACACCACCCTTAACATTCAGGGATATATATATATAGTTAAGATTTATTTTATTTATTTATTTTTTAATATATATTTTTGAAGTCTCTTATGTTCACTAAGGCTGCATATATTTGACCAAAAATATAGTAAAACAGTAATATTTTGAAATATTATTACAGTTTAAAATAACTGTTTCTATTTAAATATGTTATAAAATGTAATTTATTTCTGTGATGGCTAAGCTGAATTTTCATGAGTCACATGACCCTTTAGTAATTATTATAATATACTGATTTGATGGTAAAGAAACATTTCTTATTATTATTATCAATGTTGAAAATGGATGTGCTGCTTAATATGTTTGTGAAAACTGTGATACATTTTAGTGTTAGTAATACATTAGAAATAAATACATATAGATATACTGTTCAAAATGAAGACAAAAGTATTAGAACACTTTGTGCTTGTCAAACAGTGATCGTGTTTATAATTAACGTGATACTTCTGTAGCACCTGTGTGAACAGTTCATAGATACATTAAAAATTACCTTGGAAAAAAAGTTGGTTCAGAGAGAAGGTTGAGCATAATTTATTTTCAGAGACCACAGCGTTTAATGTTTAGTTATTTAATGCTTTAATATTCACATAATTTAGGTGTCCAAATAGATTTTGGTAACATTGGGTCATTAGGGTGAGCTGGAACATGTTCTTTTTTTGACTGCTCGAGAAAGATATCGAAACCTCTAGTTCCATTAGAGACATTATTCATACGTTCATATGATTATTATGAGTGCATTTGCATTTGGCAAATTAATTGGGGATGTGTTTCTCTGTCCATTACTCCGATGGAGAGGTCCATTTAATGTTGTCATTCATCCCAAATTAAAGCCTTTACATAACATTTAACAGACTCGCTTTCCGGAAGCCCATCAGCAGGCAGATCGCAAGAGAGAGTCATTCCCTCATGCAAATTTGTTAATGAGCTCCTCCTTTTAATATTTATTCACATTTACATAAGGAGGATTGCACATGTAAAAAAAAGTACAATATTTAATTATGGATATACCATGGTTTTTGGACACATACTACTGTTTTTTTACATAACACTACAGTATTTTTTAGGTAATTACAGTTTTATGAGGGTAAGTTTAAGACTTTAAGAAACGTTAAATAAAATGAAAAAATACATTTTTAAGGCCTTAATTTGTGGCAGGGTGAATTAATACTTAAGACCTTTTTAAGACTCACAGAAACCCTGAAAATGTGGTATTTGCATCTAATACATCACTGTTCCATGGTGCAGTCACACATCTTGTTTAAAAAATACCCTGCTAACAGTAAAGTTACATAAATACTCTTGAATCTACCCAGAAAGCACCGTTTTGCTGAACACATCATCAGATGTAAGTGGAGTCCATTTGTAGAGCTAATAGACACTGACATACTCACTCCGAGACCTGCTCGAGGTTCACCAGCACTCTTCTATATATTACAGGGACCATGGGAAAATAAGTCCCCGGTCATCACTAATGCACAAACATTGACCTCCTCCAAAGAGCTCATGATGCACGGTGGTAGAAAAAGAGGTACGGAGTGTTAAACAACATCTCGGGTCACCTGTACTCGCTGTCCGGCAGCAGGTCCCTGATAATGTGACCGGTTACGCTTCTGGTGGTGATGATGCGGTCTCCCATTGAGATGCTGTAGGAGGTGATTTCTGCTCCATTACAGTGAGGCTCGTCCCAGGTAAGGGCCAGACAGGTGGAGTGGGAGAAGGGTTCATTTTCTGTTGGGTTCAAAGGGTGGTCAACGTGGCGAAATCCAGATACAACATCAGGGGCCGCCGCAGGGGTCCGACACGTCACCAGATCACTGTAGGGGCCTGCCCCTGCCTGGTTCACTGCCTATTAACCGGATACAAAAAAAAAAGAATAAAAAAATGGCACCTTTAAACACAAGTTAAATGGATATTTCACTCAAAAATGAATATTCTGTCATCAGTTTCTTCTGCTTAATATATTTTGTTAGTAACCAAACAGCCAACTGTTTGGTTACCAACATTCTTCAGAATATCTTCTTTTGTGTTCAACAGAAGAAAGAAACTCATACAGGTTTGGAACAACTCGAGGGTGAGTAAATGATGACAGATTTATCTATCCCTTTAATAATTAGTTGATGTTTTACTGATCATCTTTTGACCTTAAATATATATATATATATATATA